>NC_069500.1:352315125-352615125 GCF_027579735.1 Bombina bombina
AGAAGGTTAACAACTTATGATAGTTTATGAATATGTGACCAAATTTAGGTGAGGTACAGTTCGTTAATAGTGTAATGTGTATTGGGTCCATATGATCACCTAAACTCATCCTTTCTTTTTCTCTTTTTCTAATCCAACATCAAATAACAAATAACAAAATAAAATAACACAAAAGAACTAACAAAACAAGTTAAGCAGATATGAGCCGTTTCTCTGTTTAACCGTCAACTAGAATTAAAGGAGAGCCAAGGTTTGAGATATTCAGTCTAGGGGGAAGAGGGTCTCTCTCCGCTCCCCCCCCCCCCCTAGCAAAACACCAATGTTTGTGAGATTAACCTTCAATCAGTATCTCCTCCCAACCAGTGGATTGTGAAGTATTACAGTGCTCAGGTTCAGGGACACTCCAATCCCCTCTAAGGGAGGCCTCCAGTATCACCTCATGCTGCAAAAAAGGTCTCAGTACATGCTACTGTAAAGTGGGGGAGAGTGTAATAATGAAACACTGCCATCTTTTAAACAATGGTCTTAATCTACGATTTACATCTAGTGTTTAAACTGAGCTAAGAAGGGCGACTTGTTAGAGATCCAGAGGGCCAAAATACACTGACGGGCTAATAAAGTACATAGGGTAAGTATGGGGTGGATGGTATTGTTTTGTCTGTCCCACACAAACATGTATATTGTCTTTAAGTCAAAGATGATGTCAACATTGAATGAAATTTTGATCCAGTACTGCAACTGGCACCAAAAACATTTAACATAAGGACAGTCAAAGAAGTAATGGTTGAGTGTGGGCTTGGGTAGGCAACATTTACTGCATTTGTTTGGACATGTATGGTTCCAGTGTGCCAGATGTGCTGGAGTATTGTAGTCACCATTAAGTATTCTAGTCTGCATCTCTCTGTGGGAGACTGCTAAACTAGCCCTCTTGGTTCTAACTAAACTGTTTTTAATATCTTTGATAGTGATATCATCTATGCCCTTTCCACGCAACATAGTCAGAATGTTGCCCATAGTGTTATCTGCGGTACAGTCGAACAATCATTGGTAGATTGGAAATAGGGAGAAATGACCCAACCTGAAGGCCGTGTGTGTAATAGCAAAGGGAGAGAGTTCCCAGAAGCGAGGGATTTTAGAGATTAATGTATTTATGTAGTGCCTGCTTTGTAGATACGCGTAAAAGTGTGTGTTGGGCAAGCCAAATTTAAATTTTAGATCTTGAAATGTCCTGAACGTGTGTGACAGTGGATCCAGGAGCACCCCTACGGAGTCAATACCCACAGAGCTCCAAGCTTGGAAAGGAGCTGTTTCATTCCCAGCAGGGAAGTCTTTATTCCCTATTAGTGGTATGAACTTGGGTGAGGGGATTCTCTGCCAAGATATTTAAGGGTCGTTGTAATTTATTAGTAGCTAAACAAGTTTTCTTCCCCCTCCAGATGAAAAGTTGGATTGCTGTGTTCATAAGTGATAGGTCCACTTTGGTGAGGAAGGGTAGCATTAATAATTGATACAATAGTTTGGGCAAAATTTAAATTTTTACAAGGTTAATGCGTCTGGATAGACCGAGGGGGAGTTCTGTCCAAGCTCTTAATTGTGTTTGTAACTGATTACACTGCTTTGTAATATTGGGCTCATAAATTTTGTAAGGGTTACGTTGTAGCTTAATTCCAAGATAGGTCAAGGTGTTAGGTTGCACAACAAAGGGGAAGTGACATTGATCATGTTTGTGATCTGTTAATCATAATATTTCAGATTTGCTCATATTTATTTTGCATCCCGAGAAATCTCCGAAAATAAAATATTTAGAACATCTATAATCTGTGGGATGTATAATGAGGAGTTAGTAATAAAAAGGAGCATGTCATCGGCATCCAAGGCCATGGCCTCTATTTAATAAGCTCCGTACTTACCTGCATTCGCCGGCCCCAATACGCCCGGCTAAGTTTGCCTAAACTCGCTGCTGCGGACCTGAATACGCTTGCCAAATTTATCAATAAAGTTGTCAAAAAGCCGTGCACCAAGTACGGGGCGATGAGCAGCGGACTGTGATATTTATCAGTCATCAATCTCGCTGCTCTTTGGCTTTTTCCCAACTTTATTGATACCCCTGTCACTAAGCACTCACACTATACTATACTGTTATACCCCCTAAACCGCCGCTCCCGGAGCCCCCCGCAACTAAATAAAGTTATTAACCCCTAAACCGCTGCTCCCGGAGCCTCCCGCAACTATAATAAATATATTAACCCCTAAACCGCGGCTCCCGGACCCCACGCCACCTACATTATACCTATTAACCCCTAATCTGCTGCCCCCTATACCGCCGCAACCTACATAAACTTATTAACCCCTATCCTGCCGCTCCCGGAGCCCCCCACAACTAAATAAAGTTATTAACCCCTAAACCGCTGCTCCTGGAGCCCCCCACAACTATAATAAATGTATTAACCCCTAAACCGCCGCTCCCGGACCCCGCCACCACCTATATTAAACTTATTAACCCCTATCCTGCCCCCTCTACACCGCCGCCACCTATATTGAAGTTATTAACCCCTAAACCTAAGTCTAACCCTAACACCCCCCTAACTTAAATATTATTTAAATAAATCTAAATAAATATTACTCTTATTAACTAAATTATTCCTATTTAAAACTAAATACTTACTTATAAAATAAACCCCAATGCCTATATTTAGAGTTTTGTCAGTAAAAACCCGCGGCTCTAACGCTCCTTTTTTTCTTACTGCTCCCTTTAAACAACGCTGGTATTTAGAGTTCTCTGAATGGCTGCGTTAGGCTCCGAAAAGGGAGTGTTAAGCTGAATTTCGCGTCACTTCAACCCTCAATACCAGCGTTGCTTACGGTAGCGGTAAGCTGGCAAAACGTGCTCGTGCACGATTCCCCCATAGGAAACAATGGGGCAGTTTGGGCTGAAAAAAACCTAACACCTGCAAAAAAGCAGCGTTAAGCTCCTAACGCAGCCCCATTGTTTCCTATGGGGAAACACTTTATAAGTCTACACCTAACACCCTAACATGAACCCCGAGTCTAAACAACTCTAACCTTACACTTATTAACCCATAATCTGCCGCCCCCGCTATCGCTGACACCTGCATTATACTATTAACCCCTAATCTTCCGCTCTGGACACCGCCGCCACCTACATTATCCCTATGAACCCCTAATCTGCTGCCCCCAACATCGCTGACACCTACATTATATTTATTAACCCCTAATCTGCCCCCCCAATGTCGCCGCAACCTAACCACAAGTATTAACCCCTAATCTGTCGACCGGACATCGCCGCCACTATAATAAATGTATTAACCCCTAAACCGCCGCACTCCCGCCTCGCAAACACTAGAATACATTGTATTAACCCCTAATCTGCCCTCCCTAACATCTCTGCCACCTACCTACAATTATTAAGCCCTAATCTGCTGCCCCCAACGTCGCTGCTACTATAATAAAGTTATTAACCCCTAAACCTAAGTCTAACCCTAACACCCCCTAAGTTAAATATTATTTAAATACAACAAAATCAATTTACTCTAATTAAATAAATTAATCCTATTTAAAACTAAGTACTTACCTGTAAAATAAACCCTAATATAGCTACAATATAACTAATAATTATATTGTAGCTATTTTAGGATTTATTTTTATTTTACAGGCAACTTTGTATTTATTTTAACTAGGTACAATAGCTATTAAATAGTTATTAACTATTTAATAACTACCTAGATAAAAGAAATACAAAATTACCTGTAAAACAAATCCTAACTTAAGTTACAAATACACCTAACACTACACTATCAATAAATTAATTAAATTAATTAACTACAATTATCTAAACTAAAATACAATTAAATAAACTAAACTATAGTACAAAAACAAACAAACACTAAATTACAAAAAATAAAAAAATATTACAAGAATTTTAATCTAATTACACCTAATCTAAGCCCCCTAATAAAATAAAAAAGCCCCCCAAAATAATATATTTTTTACCCTATTCTAAATTACAAAAGTAATCAGCTCTTTTACCAGCCCTTAAAAGGGCTTTTTGCGGAGCATTGCCCCAAAGTACTAAGCTCTTTTACCTGTAAAAGAAAATACAATACCCCCCCAACATTACAACCCACCACCCACATACCCCTATTCTAACCCACCCAAACCCCTCTTAAAAAACCTATCACTAACCCCCTGAAGATCTCCCTACCTTGAGTTGTCTTCACTCAGTCGAGCCGAAGTCTTAATCCAATCCAGGCGATGTGTTCCTCCATCCGGGCGAAGTCTTGATCCAAGCGGCAAAAAAGAGGTCCTCCATCCCGGCGATGTCTTCCTCCAAGCGGCAAAGAAGAGGTCCTCCATCCGGGCGATGTCTTCTTCCAAGCGGCATCTTCTATCTTCTGTCTTCCGGATCCATCTTCATCCCGCCGAGGCGGAACATCCTCCTTCCCCGACGGACTAACGACGAATGAAGGTTCCTTTAAATGACGTCATCCAAGATGGCGTCCCTCGAATTCCGATTGGCTGATAGGATTCTATCAGCCAATCGGAATTAAGGTAGGAAAAATCTGATTGGCTGATTCAATCAGTCAATCAGATTGAAGTTCAATCCGATTGGCTGATCCAATCAGCCAATCAGATTGAGCTTGCATTCTATTGGCTGTTCCGATCAGAATTGAGGCAATGCCCCGCAAAAAGCCCTTTTAAGGGCTGGTAAAAGAGCTGATTACTTTTGTAATTTAGAATAGGGTAGGGAATTTTATTATTTTGGGTAGCTTTTTTATTTTATTAGGGGGCTTAGATTAGGTGTAATTAGATTAAAATTATTGTAATATTTTTTTATTTTTTGTAATTTAATGGGGGGGGTTTGTACTATAGTTTAGTTTATTTAATTGTATTTTAGTTTAGATAATTGTAGTTAATTTATTTAATTAATTTATTGATAGTGTAGTCTTAGGTATATTTGTAACTTAGGTTAGGATTTATTTTACAGGTAATTTTGTACTTATTTTAACTAGGTGGCTATTAAATAGTTATTAACTATTTAATAGCTATTGTACCTAGTTAAAATAAATACAAAGTTGCCTGTAAAATAAATATAAATCCTAAAATAGCTACAATGTAACTATGAGTTATATTGTAGCTATATTAGGGTTTATTTTATAGGTAAGTATTTAGTTTTAAATAGGATTAATTTATTTAATTAGAGTAAATTTATTTTGTTGTATTTAAATTATATTTAACTTAGGGGGTGTTAGGGTTAGGGTTAGACTTAGGTTTAGGGGTTAATAACTTTATTATAGTAGCGGCGACGTTGAGGGCGGCAGATTAGGGGTTAATAATTGTAGGTAGGTGGCGGCGATGTTAGTGAGGGCAGATTAGGGATTAATACAATTTATTCTAGTGTTTGCGAGGCGGAAGTGCAGCGGTTTAGGGGTTAATACATTTATTATAGTGGCGGCGATGTCCGGTCGACAGATTAGGGGTTAATACTTGTAGTTAGGTTGCGGCGACGTTGGGGGGGGGGGCAGATTAGGGTTTAAGAAATATAATGTAGGTGTCGGCGATGTTAGGGGCAGCAGATTAGGGGTTCATAGGTATAATGTAGGTGGCGGCGATGTGCGGTCGGCAGATTAAGGGTTACATTTTTTTAGGGGGAGGCCTCGGTTTAGGGGTACATAGGTAGTTTATGGGTGTTAGTGTACTTTAGAGCACTGTAGTTAAGAGCTTTATGTTCCGCGTTAGCCCATAAAGCTCTTAACTACAGACTTAGGAGGTAGGAGTCTTGTCGGTAGAGGCTGTACCGCTCACTTCTTCCAAGACTCGTAATACCAGCATTAGGCAAATCCCATTAAAAAGATAGGATACGCAATTGGCGTAAGGGGATCTGCGGTAACCAAAAGTCGCAGAATAAAAGTGAGTGGTACACCTTTACCTACCTGACTCTAAATACCAGTGGGCAGTAAAAAGCAGCGTTAGGGGTCCTAACGCTGCTTTTTACGGCTAACGCAGAACTCTAATTCTAGGCATAAGATAGCTACAATATAACTAATAATTACATTGTAGCTATTTTAGGATTTATATATATTTCACAGGCAACTTTGTATTTATTTTAACTAGGTACAATAGTTATTAAATAGTTATTAACTATTTAATAACTACCTAGCTAAAATAATTACAAAATTACCTGTAAAATAAATCTTAACCTAAGTTACAATTAAATCTAATACTACACTATCATTAACTAAATTAAATAAATTAACTACAATTACCTACAATGAAATACAATTAAATAAACTAAACTATAGTACAAAAAAACAAACACTAAATTACAGAAAATAAAAAATTTTTACAAGAAGTTTAAACTAATTACACCTAATCTAAGCCCCCTAATAAAAAAAAAAATAAAAAAAAATAAATAAAAGTCCCTACCCTATCCTAAATTACAAAGTAATCAGCTCTTTTACCAAGCCTTAAAAGGGCTTTTTGCGGGGCATTGCCCCAAAGTAATTAGCTCTTTTACCTGTTAAAAAAATAAAAACCCCCAACATTAAAACCCACCACCCACATACCCCTACTCTAACCCACCCAATCCCCCCTTAAAAAAACCTAACACTAACCCCCTGAAGATCTCCCTACCTTGAGCCGTCTTCACCCAGCCGGGCCGAACTCTTCATCCAATCCGGGCGATGTGGTCCTCCATCCGGGCGAAGTCTTCATCCAAGCGGGGCAAGAAGAGGTCCTCCATCCAGGCGAAGTCTTCATCCAAGCGGGGCAAGAAGAGGTCCTCCATCCGGCAGAAGTCAATCAGCCAATCGGATTGAGCTTGCATTCTATTGGCTGATCGGAACAGCCAATAGAATGCAAGCTCAATCCGATTGGCTGATTGAATCAGCCAATCGGATTGAACTTCAATCTGATTGGCTGATTGAATCAGCCAATCAGATTTTTCCTACCTTAATTCCGATTGGCTGATAGAATCCTATCAGCCAATCGGAATTCGAGGGACGCCATCTTGGATGACATCATTTAAAGGAACCATCATTCGTCGTTCAGTCGTCGGTTGAAGAGGATGGCTCCGCGTCGGCTCCTTGGAAGATGACTCCGCTCCGGATGGATGAAGATAGAAGACGCCGCTTGGATGAAGACTTCTGCCGGATGGAGGACCTCTTCTTGTCCCGCTTGGATGAAGACTTCGCCCCGATGGAGGACCACATCGCCCGGATTGGATGAAGAGTTCGGCCCAGCTGGGAGAAGACGGCTCAAGGTAGGGAGATCTTCAGGGGGTTAGTGTTAGTTTTTTTTTAAGGGGGGATTGGATGGGTTAGAGTAGGGGTATGTGGGTGGTGGGTTTTAATGTTGGGGGGTTGTATTTTTTTTTACAGGTAAAAGAGCTGATTACTTTGGGGCAATGCCCCGCAAAAAGCCCTTTTAAGGGCTGGTAAAAGAGCTGATTAATTTGTAATTTAGGATAAGGTAGGGACTTTTATTATTTTTTTTTTATTTTTTTTATTAGGGGGCTTAGATTAGGTGTAATTAGTTTAAACTTCTTGTAAAAAAATGTATTTTCTGTAATTTAGTGTTTGTTTTTTTTGTACTATAGTTTAGTTTATTTAATTGTATTTCATTGTAGGTAATTGTAGTTTATTTATTTAATTTAGTTAATGATAGTGTAGTGTTAGGTTTAATTGTAACTTAGGTTAGGATTTATTTTACAGGTACTTTTGTATTTATTTTAACTAGGTAGTTATTAAATAGTTAATAACTATTTAATAACTATTGTACCTAGTTAAAATAAATACAAAGTTGCCTGTAAAATAAAAATAAATCCTAAAATAGCTACAATGTAATTATTAATTATATTGTAGCTATCTTAGGGTTTATTTTACAGGTAAGTATTTAGTTTTAAATAGGAATAATTTAGTTAATAAGAGTAATTTTTATTTAGATTTATTTAAATAATATTTAAGTTAGTGGGGTGTTAGGGTTAGGGTTAGACTTAGGTTTAGGGGTTAATAAGTTTAATATGGTTGCGGCGGTGTAGGGGGGGGCAGGATAGGGGTTAATAACTTTAATATAGGTGGCGGCGGTATAGAGGGGGCAGATTAGGGGTTAATAACTTTAATATAGGTGGTGGCGGGGTCCGGGAGCGGCGGTTTAGGGTTTAAACAATTTATTTAGTTGCAGCGGGGTCCGGGAGCGGCAGGATAGGGGTTAATAAGTTTATGTAGGTGGCGGCGGTATAGGGGGCAGCAGATTAGGGGTTAATAGGTATAATGTAGGTGGCGGCGGGGTCCGGGAGCGGCAGTTTAGGGGTTAATATATTTATTATAGTTGTGGCGGGGTCCGGGAGCGGCAGTTTAGGGGTTAATTAGTTTAATGTAGGTGGCGGCGGTGTAGGGGGGCAGATTAGGGATGTTTAGACTCGGGGTACATGTTAGGGTGTTAGGTGCAGACATTTCCCATAGGAATCAATGGGATATTGGGCAGCAGCGAACATGAGCTTTCGCTGCTGTCAGACTCCCATTGACCTCCAGGGCGGCGGATAGAAAACCAGGTATGCTGGGCCGGAAAAGTGCCGAGTGTACCTGGTAGGAATTTGATAACTTCCAAAAGTAGTCAGATTGTGCCGAACTTGCGTTCGGCACATCTGGAGTGACATAAGAATCGATCTGTGTCGGACTGAGTCCGGCGGATCGTAGCTTATGTCACTAGATTCTACTTTTACCGGTCTGTAGGGCTTGATAACTACAGCGAATCAGCCTCGCTACAAATACGCTGCGGAATTCCAGCGTATTTGAGGTTGACGGCTTGATAAATAGAGGCCCATGTGTTCAGTATAGTCATTAAGGGGCATCCCCGGGTAGGTTTGTCTCAGTTTGAGGGCAAGCAGTTCTAAGGCCAGATCAAATAGAAGGGGAGACAGTGGACATCCCTGACGAGTGCCTCTTTGAAGTGTGAAGGTGGGGGAGAGAAGGCCGTTAACCAAAATTTTTGCAGCTGGAGGGGAGTAGATTTTGCCTAGAAAATTAAGGAATGGGCCCTCGAATCGGAATTGCCTAAGGGTAGGAAATAGATGTGGCCATTCAACTCTGTTGAAGGCCTTCTCTGAATCAAGAGATAGCAGGAAGGTCTTCTGATCCCCTCCAATCTGAAGGTCCCCATTCCACGACCAATAATGATTGATGGCATGGAGGACCTTACATAAGTTGACCACTGAGGTTCTACCAAACACAAACCCAGTTTGACCCGAATGCAGCAGGGTAGGAATTTTTTTTTTTAGACTATTGGCTAGGATTTTCATGAGAATCTTGTAGCTGGTATTTAAAAGGGATATGGGGCGGTATGATTCTGGAAGGGTGTGATCGTTCCCAGGCTTAGGAATTAGGGTAATATGAGCTGATACAAAGTATTTAGAGGGGATCCCATCATCAAGGAGAAGCGCATTGTATAACCTAGAGAGGACAGGGGATATCTGAGGGGAAAGAAGTCCGAAGAATTCTGTTGGAAGTCCATCCGGACCTGGGGTTTTCCCCAATGACAGGGATTTAATGGTAAACTGAAACTTTTCTGTGGATACTGGGTCATTTAAGGCTTCTACTTGGTCTGTTGTGAGAAGTGTTAATGCAAGGGAGTGTCAGCCATTGTGATGTGAGTCTGGTAAAATTGATTGTTGTTTAGAATATGTGTGCATAATAACTTGCTAAGCAATGTGCCAATTCTGAGGGTTTTTTTGTAAGTTTTTACTCCATATCTAAGTGCAGCTATGTCCTTTTTGGTGGATTGAGTTTTCACTAAAGTGGCCAGGAGCTTACCCAATTTATTACCAAAATTGTAGAATTTACTTGCTGATTTGAGCAGACAAGCAGCCGTTTTTTTGTCTAACAAAGGCATCTAATTCAGTTTTAGCCATAATATAAGTATCATATGAGGAATGCGATTTGTGGGTGCAGTAGTCTAATTAGGCTTGGCACAGTGTAGCTCATTAGACATTATGCTTGTATTGGGTTTTACGTTTAAGTTCAGATAGATATGAGATTATATGACCTGTATGGACCGCTTTAGCAGCTTCCCAAAACAACTGTGCATTGGTTATATGTGCAGAATTATCAGTGTAGTAGTCGTTCCAGGCTATGGATAAGTGATTTCCAAAAGGGTTCAGAGGTTAGAGGTACGAAGGGAAGTGCAGGGATTTTCTAGTAGGGTAGTTCCCAATGTAATCTCTACCGGGGCATGGTCAGAGACCATGATGTCATGTATAGTTTCTAAGGTGATTTGTGTAATCAGCGAGTCTGCTACCATAAAGAGATCTATTCTGGATAGTAAAGAATTTACTTTAGTGAGGCAGGTGTAATCTTTACCTTCACGGTATCTCCTATGCCAGATGTCACATACAGCCAAGGAGTCAGAGAGCATACCAAACACTTTCCTTTCAAACTTCCCCCTGTAGTTTCGCAATCTGCTTTCTATTGGTACATCCTGCGCTAAGGCTCTATCCAAAAGAGGCTGAGGGGATAAGTTGAAGTCAACCCCTATTATTAATCTCAAGCCCACAAAGGGAGTTAGATTTTGAACTAGGGTTTCCCAAAAGGTCATAGTTTTGTGATTGGGTACGTAAATATTGCACAATATGTAGTTGGCCGAGTCCTGCCTTCTGGATCAGTGATAGTATTGTGTAATTCTATCTGTAGGCATTTGTCAAATAAAATAACCAGTCCTCTACTAGAAGAGTTGTATGAAAGGTATATCACCTTTCCACCCAATTACTCCTAAGCTCTTCATGCTCCTCATTTCCTAGATGTGTCTCCTGGAGCAGAGCCACATCTGTATTCAATTAACGCAAGTGTAAAAATTGGAACAATAATAAACAGCGCTACAGAGATCAAGTATACACACGCTGAAGCTACCCTTATAGTAAAATGTAAATTTATGTATGGGTGTATAGATATCTAAGTCCACTACCCAAAAAATACTCTATAGCACAGTTCATACACCTAAACAAAGGGTGGATACACTTAAAAAATTTGATAGGTAAAATATATAAATTATGCAAATAGCACTTAAAACAGTAAATAGCGTAAATCAGTCTCTGGTTCAGTCCAAACCAAGTTCGTATGAAACTCTCATAGCAATTTAAGAATAATAAGTTCCAAATTCATGGGAAATGAACGGTGTACGTTATATTTATATAGATATACACTTAGCTTGGCTCCAATCTTGCAAGAGGCTGTAAAAACCAGGTAAACAGAGTGCCAACTTGAATAAACGCTCGATGTAATGAGGCAAGCTGAAAAATCCATCCAGAGCAGCTGATTATTCATGGGACTCCAGCTGTGTATGTCCCGAGGCGGTGATCTATACAAAATAGGAAGAGAAGAACACAGCGCATCCGCGATTCACAGCAGCGTTTATTCAAAAATTCAACAACACATAAAATTGCACACTTACAAGATGTCAGTGTAAAGTAAGCACCTAGCCCACTGGCTTGATAAAAACCACCTGAAGTAGTTCCTGAGGGGATCACCTAGACGCCGACCAGCAGCACCTGGAGTCTCGCTTCCTATTACGGCTGAAAGATAGCAAACTTTTCACTGTAATTTACAGTCCTTGTGATTTTTGTAGGTGCCTATAACCCTACGTGTTTCTTCTGCTCACAGGCAGACTTTTTCAAGGGATGTATCAACATAGAATAGTGTGACCTACATTAAGGACTGCTTTAAATACCCTGATTTCCTCTAACCTAATTGGAGAATGTCCATCAACATACCGTATATCTTCTATTATAATAACATCAGACGCAATGCTTAGATTAGATGGGCACTCAATACATAGTTGCAATGACCTACTGAAATAAATTCATAGTTGCAATAACCTAATAGAATAAATACATACATAAATCAATCACAGTCAACAAATACTAAAAAATAATAAAAAATGTATATGTATACATATGCACGCTAAAATATATTATGTAAAATTATTATTAAAAATATTGATAATATATTTCTAAAAATATTCTTCATAGAACCTAAATGTATAGTTTTTTTCCTTCCATTTCACATCTATTCATGAACATTAGAAATTAGCCTAACAATATTTGACAAAATAGTG
This sequence comes from Bombina bombina, assembly GCF_027579735.1. Classification (NCBI taxonomy): domain Eukaryota; kingdom Metazoa; phylum Chordata; class Amphibia; order Anura; family Bombinatoridae; genus Bombina; species Bombina bombina. The sequence continues at coordinate 352,327,249 of NC_069500.1, forward strand.
TATCTTTAATATAATGTTAATAATACCACATACTGTATTGAGGACTCTCATAATTCATACTATATCAACAAGAATGGATATCTAAAGCAAAAATTGATGAGGGGAAGTTTAATTCAATAATTAAGTATAGATATTCTTTGTGCTTTTTTAAAATTATTTCTGATTTGTTTAATGTCTTAATTCATAAAGGCCTGAAGGTCAATATCTATGTTTAGGCCTTTTGGTTCCAAACATTCTAGACGGTGGATCCACTTGGTCTCACATTTCCTAAGTAATAAAAGCCTTCTATTTGCACAAGGTCCAGGATTGATCTGCTCTAAAACTCTAATGGTCAGGTCACTAAAATCTCTATTATGAACATTATTAAAGTGACTTGAAACACTGTGTTTGTCATACCCTGATTTTATATTTTCCACGTGTTCATACCACCTCCTTTTTATACTTCTTTTCGTACGTCCTACATATGTTTTTCCACATTTGCATAAAAGTTGGTATACCACGTATGTGGATTGGCAATTTGATCTACCTTCCAATTTAAACTTTTTACTTTTATCAGAATTATTGACTTCATCTCCCTTAATAATATGATCGCACATAATGCAACCTTTCCTGTGGCATTTATAGGTCCCTGCCTGTGTTTGTAACCAATTAGATGAAATGGTTGAACTACTTTTGTTCTTTTTGCCCTTCAACTTTGAGGGGGCTATTAAACTTTTCAGATTTCTATTCTTTTTAAAAATTACTTGTGGATTACTTCCTATCTGATTTTTCAAAATAGGATCACCCATCAGTATCTCCCAATGTTTCTTTAGGATATTTTTGTCCACTTTTGCACCCTCATTGTATGTGGTGATAAATTTAACTCGATTGTCCTGATCCTCATATTTGTTATTGGTCCTAATTCCCCTCTGATCTCTAGGGAAAGTACGGCATTTTTCTTTAGCTCCTTCTATTAGTTCTGAATTGTACCCTTTTTGAAGTAATTTATTCTCTAGAACCTGGGCCTCTTTCAGATAATCATCTTCATACGTACAGTTCCGCCTAAGGCGTCTGAACTGTCCATATGGGATGTTATCCTTCCAACTCTTTAGATGCCCACTATTGGCATTCAGAAACCCGTTTCTGTCAGAGGGTTTTCTAAAGTTCTTAGTGACCACCTTATTTTCTCTCACAAAGAAAGTTATATCTAAAAAATCTATAAATTCCTTATTATTATTGCCTGTAAATGTGAGGTTATGATTATTATTATTCATATACTTAAGAAATTCAGCTGCTTCGTCTTCAGTTCCTCGCCACACTATTAAAATGTCATCTATGTATCTATAGAATTTGTATACCTTGTCACTAAATGGATTATTATTCCAGATGTACTCATTTTCATAGTGGGCCATGTAAATATTAGCGTACGAGGGGGCCATGGTAGTACCCATGGCCGTCCCTTGAATTTGTTTGTAAAAAGCTCCCTCAAACTGAAAATAATTATATTGCAATACAAAATAGATTGCTTCTGTCAAAAATTCTACATGTATTTCCAGGATATTCCACCCTCCACCCATATCCCTAAATGCTGTCGCAAGTGTGTTAAGATTGATTTGCGTTTTATGGGGGAATTGATACCACCAACATTCCAAGTGAGGATTTTAAGTGCCATTGTCAACTATCAGTGAGGCCAGTATGGATGGAATCGTTTTTATTCGATTGTGTTACTAGGATTGTAACTGCATCGTGCAATGTATTTTTTAAATGTTTTGTGCAACTTTTTTGTTTCACGAACATTTACCAGAGCTCTGAAGTCACGGTAATCATTCTAGTGTAAATCACCATTGCACTGAAGTGATCGCGCTTACTTTTTTTTTTTTTTCAAATTTTCAAAAGCTTTATTGAAAAACAAAATGTACTCATACATCATAAAGAAAAACAACAAAGCATACAATAGGGTCTATGCATAGTGGGTGCGTTATACACTTCACGTATCCACTTATGACTAAAAATACTCAAGTGTTCGTAGAGTTAGTCCTGAATGTGAGGATGAAGGTAGTCCTTGTGAAACTATCGCGATCAGGCTGTAATACAGGCTACATCTCTAAATGTCCAGAGAAAAAAAAAAAAAAATAATCCTGTATTTCAATACAGTGGAACAAAGAGTTATAAGTGGTAGACACTGGTCTGTAATCTGATAGTACACAAAACAAAACTCTATCCAACTCTGCGTCTTCACAATTGTGGGAACAGAAAATATGACCCCGAATTTAAGAGAAACTGCTTAAGAAAGAGAGAGTAAAGATACACAAGGAAGAGAAGTGGGAGGAGGGGGAGGGTGAAGACAGAGAAGGGAGGAGGAAAGGAAAGGGAAGAGAAGACTTTAAGTCATGGCCCAGCTGGACTATGAGAGGAGGGAGGTGTGAGGCATCTCAGGAGCCTTGCCGCAGTAAGGTGTGTGTTGACGATTCCCAGTAGAAAATGACCTCCTGAAAGAAAGCCATGTTTCCTGTTTTAAAGTATGAATATTCTTCATGGGAAAGGAGTTCTGTAGTGTTATGTATCCACTCTTGTAGTGTAGGTATACATGGGGTTTTCCACTTTCTAGCTATTAAGAATTTAGCACTGTTGAGGCCCATCTGCAACAGTTTCTATCTAATTTTACAATGTTTACCCACTTTGTGGTTGAGGAGTGCAGTAGTGGGATGTAATGTGAAAGATTCCCCAAAGATTTTCTTATAGTGTGTTTCTATATTTCCCCAGAAAGGTGTAAGGTGACCACAACTCCACCAGATATGGGTCATGGTGCCGATTTCCCCACATCCCCTCCAACAAGAGGCATTAGCTTTTGTGGTAGATTTGTTTGATCCTGCTCGGGGTAAGGTACCAACGGAACAGAATTTTGTGGTTCAGTTCTAATACTCTGGGGGAATGCGATGATTTGTGTGTGTGAGGAATATGTTATTCCATTGCTCCTCTGATAAAGTAATTCCCAAGTCCCTATGCCATTGAGGTGCAAAAGATGGAAGAGTGGGTGGAGGAAGTATCTAGTAGTTTTTTAACAAGTGACAGGGATCTACGTGGGGGAGTGTCTAACAAACATAAACGTTCAAAGTTAGTGAGTTCTCTAAGTAAGTCCTGCTTATTTGGGGACGTACCTATAAGGTGTGTTAATTGAGCATGTTTAAGCCACGGTGTAAAATGGCCATCTGCTATGTCTTTCAAACGAGCGCGTTCTTTTAGTTTACCATTTTCACTTAATCGTGTTAGTGGAATTGTGTGTCCTAGTCCCCCGTCTGGCAGGTCGTTAGGTATAATCCCGCCGGTGAATTCCGTGTTTATAGGTATCGGAGTCATTGGTGAGGGGAGGGACGCAATCCCTTTCTGCTTAATGCGGATTAGGTCCCAGGTCCTGAATATATGGGAGTATAGAGGGGAGCACCTTGTTATTGTGGGTCTATTTGCGTGTTTAATCCAACAAAGTGGGCCTATTTCTTGTGTATTTAAAAGGGAGGCATCTATTGTCGCCCATGTTTTTGAATAAGGATAATCATGCCATTCTAAGATTCTCTGGAAGATAACCGCTTTGTAATATTGTAAAATTGACGGAAGTCCCCCGAACCTAGTGGCAGATAGAGTAGTTTTCTGTTAATCCTGGGTTTGATGCCACCCCATATGAAAGAGTTGATTAATGCTTGAATCTGGTTTAAGTAGGAATTGGGAAGGTGAATGGGGGCCATCTGGAGGATATAATGGTTCTAAGGGAGTGTGGTCATCTTCACAGCCTGTATATGCCCCCACCACGACAAGGGTTTGTCTTTCCAAGTGTCGAAGTCTTTTCGCAGTTTATGTAATAAAGGGAGATAGTTATATTTGAATATTTTATTACTAGATGATGTAAGGTAAATACCCAGGTATTTAATCTTGTCAGATTTTAAGTTATATGGGCAGGATGAGCTAAGTTGCGAGAAATCCCTGTTGGGCATATTGATGTTGAGGATCTCAGACTTTTGTGCGTTAATGGAGAAATTTGTATGATTACCAAAAGCCTGAAATTCCGCCAGCAATGGGTGAATGGATGTTTCTGGGGACGTGAGAAGGACCAGGACGTCATCTGCGTACATAGTAACCTTGTAAGAACAAGAGCCCAATTGTATGCCCTTAACATCTGTGTTCCCTCTAATATGTGCAGTTAATACCTCCATTGAAAATGCGAATAGGAGTGGGGACAGGGGGCAGCCCTGCCTCGTTCCGTTTAGTATGTTAAAACTTTCAGAAAGGGTACCTTTGGCCTTAACCCTAGCCGTAGGTTGTGAATAAAGACTAAACACTCTATTTATCATTTTAGGTCCTAATCCAAAGGTGTTTAAACACAATCTTAAAAAGTTCCAATCCAGTCGGTCGAACGCTTTCTCAGCATCCGTTGAAACTAGTATTGATTCTTGTTTCGACCGACTGGAATGTTCTATGAAGGACCCTAATCGTATTATCTCGCACCCCTCTTTTGGGTATGAAGCCTGATTGGTCAGCGTGGATTACTTGAGGGAGAATTTTGTTAATTTGCGAAGCTAAAAATGTTTGCAAATAGCTTGATATCTGTATTAAGTAACAAAATAGGGCGGTAGCTTTCAGGTCTGGTTGGGTCCTTATCTGTTTTTGGGATCACGATTATGGGGAGTAGTTATCAACATGTATACTTTCCTGCCTTCGCCGGCCCAATACGCCCGCCTAAGCTCGCCTACCTTCGCCGCCGCGGACCTGAAAAAATACGCCTAAGTTATCAAAAAAAGCGGGGCGATGAGCAGCGGACTGTGAGAGTTATCACTCATCCGATCTCGCTGCTCTTCGGCTGTTTGACAGCTTTCTTGCTAGCCTGTCACTAAGCACTCACACTAAACTACACTGTTCTACCCCCTATACCGGCGCCCCCGGAGCCCCCCGCAACTAAATAAAGTTACTAACCCCTAAACCGCCGCTCCCGGACACCGCTGCCACCTACATTATACCTAGTAACCCCTATCCTGCCCCCCTATACCGTCGCCCTCTATAATAAAGTTATTAACCCCTATCCTGCTGATCCCGCACCTCGCCGCAAAAATAGTTTAACCCCTAAACCGCCGCTCCCTGAACCCGCCGCAACCTATATTAAATTTATTAACCTCTATCCTGCCCCCCCTACACCGCCGCCACTGTAATAAAATTATTAACCCCTAAACCTAAGTCTAACACTAACCCTAACACCCCCCTAACTTAAATATTAATTAAATAAATCTAAATAATATTTCTATTATTAACTAAGTTAATCCTATTTAAAACTAAATACTTACCTATAAAATAAACCCTAATATAGCTACAATATAAATAATAATTATATTGTAGCTATCTTAGGATTTATTTTTATTTTACAGGTACCTTTCAATTTATTTTAACTAGGTACAATAGCTATTAAATAGTTATTAACTATTTAATAGCTTACCTAGCTAAAATAAAGAGAAATTTACCTGTAAAATAAAAACTAACCTAATTTACAATTACACCTAACACTACACTATACTTTAATAAATTATTCCTATTTAAAACTAAATACTTACCTGTAAAATAAACCCTAATATAGCTACAATATAATTAATAATTACATTGTAGCTATCTTAGGCCTAGATTTGGAGTTCGGCGGTAAAAGGGCTGTTAACGCTCCGCAGGCTTTTTTCTGGCCGCACCATAAATTTAACTCTGGTATCGAGAGTTTAATCAAATGCTGCGTTAGGCTCCAAAAAAGGAGCGTAGAGCATTTTTACCGCAAATGCAACTCTCGATACCAGAGTTGCTTACGGACGCGGCCGGCCTCAAAAACGTGCTCGTGCACGATTCTCCCATAGGAAACAATGGGGCTGTTTGAGCTGAAAAAAAACCTAACACCTGCAAAAAAGCAGCGTTCAGCTCCTAACGCAGCCCCATTGTTTCCTATGGGGAAACACTTCCTACGTCTGCACCTAACACTCTAACATGTACCCCAAGTCTAAACACCCCTAACCTTACACTTATTAACCCCTAATCTGCCGCCCCCGCTATCGCTGACACCTGCATATTTTTTTTAACCCCTAATCTGCCGCTCCGTAAACCGCCGCAACCTACGTTATCCCTATGTACCCCTAATCTGCTGCCCTAACATCGCCGACCCCTATATTATATTTATTAACCCCTAATCTGCCCCCCTCAACGTCGCCGACACCTGCCTACACTTATTAACTCCTAATCTGCCGAGCGGACCTGAGCGCTACTATAATAAAGTTATTAACCCCTAATCCGCCTCACTAACCCTATCATAAATAGTATTAACCCCTAATCTGCCCTCCCTAACATCGCCGACACCTACCTTCAATTATTAACCCCTAATCTGCCGAGCGGACCTCACCGCTACTATAATAAATGTATTAACCCCTAAAGCTAAGTCTAACCCTAATACTAACACCCCCCTAAGTTAAATATAATTTACATCTAACGAAATTAATTAACTCTTATTAAATAAATGATTCCTATTTAAAGCTAAATACTTACCTGTAAAATAAATCCTAATATAGCTACAATATAAATTATAATTATATTATAGCTATTTTAGGATTTATATTTATTTTACAGGCAACTTTTTAATTATTTTAACCAGGTACAATAGCTATTAAATAGTTAAGAACTATTTAATAGTTACCTAGTTAAAATAATAACAAATTTACCTGTAAAATAAATCCTAACCTAAGATATAATTAAACCTAACACTACCCTATCAATAAATTAATTAAATAAACTACCTACAATTACCTACAATTAACCTAACACTACACTATCAATAAATTAATTAAACACAATTCCTACAAATAAATACAATTAAATAAACTAGCTAAAGTACACAAAATAAAAAAGAACTAAGTTACAAAAAATAATAAAATATTTACAAACATAAGAAAAATATTACAACAATTTTAAACTAATTACACCTACTCTAAGCCCCCTAATAAAATAACAAAGCCCCCCAAAATAAAAAATTCCCTACCCTATTCTAAATTAAAAAAGTTACAAGCTCTTTTACCTTACCAGCCCTGAACAGGGCCCTTTGCGGGGCATGCCCCAAGGATTTCAGCTCTTTTGCCTGTAAAAAAAAACATACCATACCCCCCCCCCAACATTACAACCCACCACCCACATACCCCTAATCTAAACCAAACCCCCCTTAAATAAACCTAACACTAAGCCCCTGAAGATCTTCCTACCTTGTCTTCACCATACCAGGTTCACCGATCCGTCCTGGCTCCAACATCTTCATCCAACCCAAGCGGGGGTTGGCGATCCATCATCCGGTGCTGAAGAGGTCCAGAAGAGGCTCCAAAGTCTTCCTCCTATCCGGCAAGAAGAGGACATCCGGACCGGCAAACATCTTCTCCAAGCGGCATCTTCAATCTTCTTCCATCCGGTGCGGAGCGGGTCCATCTTGAAGCAGGCGACGCGGATCCATCCTCTTCTTCCGTTGTCTCCCGACGAATGACGGTTCCTTTAAGGGACGTCATCCAAGATGGCGTCCCTCGAATTCCGATTGGCTGATAGGATTCTATCAGCCAATCGGAATTAAGGTAGGAATTTTCTGATTGGCTGATGGAATCAGCCAATCAGAATCAAGTTCAATCCGATTGGCTGATCCAATCAGCCAATCAGATTGAGCTCGCATTCTATTGGCTGATCGGAACAGCCAATAGAATGCGAGCTCAATCTGATTGGCTGATTGGATCAGCCAATCGGATTGAACTTGATTCTGATTGGCTGATTCCATCAGCCAATCAGAAAATTCCTACCTTAATTCCGATTGGCTGATAGAATCCTATCAGCCAATCGGAATTCGAGGGACGCCATCTTGGATGACGTCCCTTAAAGGAACCGTCATTCGTCGGGAGACAACGGAAGAAGAGGATGGATCCGCGTCGCCTGCTTCAAGATGGACCCGCTCCGCACCGGATGGAAGAAGATTGAAGATGCCGCTTGGAGAAGATGTTTGCCGGTCCGGATGTCCTCTTCTTGCCGGATAGGAGGAAGACTTTGGAGCCTCTTCTGGACCTCTTCAGCACCGGATGATGGATCGCCAACCCCCGCTTGGGTTGGATGAAGATGTTGGAGCCAGGACGGATCGGTGAACCTGGTATGGTGAAGACAAGGTAGGAAGATCTTCAGGGGCTTAGTGTTAGGTTTATTTAAGGGGGGTTTGGGTTAGATTAGGGGTATGTGGGTGGTGGGTTGTAATGTTGGGGGGGGGGGGTATGGTATGTTTTTTTTTACAGGCAAAAGAGCTGAAATCCTTGGGGCATGCCCCGCAAAGGGCCCTGTTCAGGGCTGGTAAGGTAAAAGAGCTTGTAACTTTTTTAATTTAGAATAGGGTAGGGAATTTTTTATTTTGGGGGGCTTTGTTATTTTATTAGGGGGCTTAGAGTAGGTGTAATTAGTTTAAAATTGTTGTAATATTTTTCTTATGTTTGTAAATATTTTATTATTTTTTGTAACTTAGTTCTTTTTTATTTTGTGTACTTTAGCTAGTTTATTTAATTGTATTTATTTGTAGGAATTGTGTTTAATTAATTTATTGATAGTGTAGTGTTAGGTTAATTGTAGGTAATTGTAGGTAGTTTATTTAATTAATTTATTGATAGGGTAGTGTTAGGTTTAATTATATCTTAGGTTAGGATTTATTTTACAGGTAAATTTGTTATTATTTTAACTAGGTAACTATTAAATAGTTCTTAACTATTTAATAGCTATTGTACCTGGTTAAAATAATTAAAAAGTTGCCTGTAAAATAAATATTAATCCTAAAATAGCTATAATATAATTATAATTTATATTGTAGCTATATTAGGATTTATTTTACAGGTAAGTATTTAGCTTTAAATAGGAATCATTTATTTAATAAGAGTTAATTAATTTCGTTAGATGTAAATTATATTTAACTTAGGGGGGTGTTAGTATTAGGGTTAGACTTAGCTTTAGGGGTTAATACATTTATTATAGTAGCGGTGAGATCCGCTCGGCAGATTAGGGGTTAATAATTGAAGGTAGGTGTCGGCGATGTTAGGGAGGGCAGATTAGGGGTTAATACTATTTATGATAGGGTTAGTGAGGCGGGTTAGGGGTTAATAACTTTATTATAGTAGCGCTCAGGTCCGCTCGGCAGATTAGGGGTTAATAAGTGTAGGCAGGTGTCGGCGACGTTGAGGGGGGCAGATTAGGGGTTAATAAATATAATATAGGGGTCGGCGGTGTTAGGGGTAGCAGATTAGGGGTACATAGGGATAACGTAGGTGGCGGCGCTTTGCGGTCGGAAGATTAGGGGTTAATTATTTTAAGTAGCTGGCGGCGACGTTGTGGGGGGCAGGTTAGGGGTTAATAAATGTAATACAGGGGTCGGCGGGGTTAGGGGCAGCAGATTAGTGGTACATAAGTATAACGTAGGTGGCGGTCGGCAGATTAGGGGTTAAAAATTTTAATCGAGTGGCGGCGATGTGGGGGGAGCTCGGTTTAGGGGTACATAGGTAGTTTATGGGTGTTAGTGTACTTTAGGGTACAGTAGTAAAGAGCTTTATGAACCGGCGTTAGCCAGAAAGCTCTTAACTCCTGCTATTTTCAGGCGGCTGGAATTTTGTCGTTAGAGCTCTAACGCTCACTTCAGAAACGACTCTAAATACCAGCGTTAGAAAGATCCCATTGAAAAGATAGGATACGCAAATGGCGTAGGGGGATCTGCGGTATGGAAAAGTCGCGGCTGAAAAGTGAGCGTTAGACCCTTTAATCACTGACTCCAAATACCAGCGGGCGGCCAAAACCAGCGTTAGGAGCCTCTAACGCTGGTTTTGACGGCTACCGCCGAACTCCAAATCTAGGCCTTAGGATTTATATTTATTTTACAGGCAACTTTGTATTTATTTTAGCTAGTTAGAATAGTTATTAAATAGTTATTAACTATTTAATAACTACCTAGCTAAAAGAAATACAAAATTACCTGTAAAATAAATCCTAACCTAAGTTACAATTAAAACTAACACTACACTATCATTAAATGAATTAAATAAACTACCTACAAATAACTACAATTAAATACAATTACATAAACTAACTAAAGTACAAAAAATAAAAAAAGCTAAGTTACAAAAAATAAAAAAAATAAGTTACAAACATTTAAAAACATATTACAACAATTTTAAGCTACTTACACCTAATCTAAGCCCCCTAATAAAATAACAAACCCACCCAAAATAAAAAAATGCCCTACCCTATTCTACATTAAAAAAGTTCAAAGCTCTTTTACCTTACCAGCCCTTAAAAGGGCCTTTTGTGGGGGCATGCCCCAAAGAGTTCAGCTCTTTTAGCTGTAAAAGAAAAATACAACCCCCCCCAACATTAAAACCCACCACCCACATACCCCTAATCTAACCCAAACCCCCCTTAAAATAACCTAACACTAATCCCCTGAAGATCATCCTACCTTTAGTTGTCTTCACTCAGCCGAGCAACCGATGGAACTGAAGAGGATATCCGGACCGGCAGAAGTTATCCTCCAAGGGGCGCTGAAGAAATCTTCCATCCGATGAAGTGATCCTCCAAGCGGCGCTGAAGAAATCTTCCATCCGGGCGAGGTCATCTTCCAAGAGGCGCTGAAGAAGTCTTCTATCCGGGCGAGGTCATCTTCCAAGAGGCGCTGAAGAAGTCTTCTATCCGGGCGAGGTCATCTTCGAAGCCGGGTCTTGAATCTTCATCCCGCCGACACGGAACATCCTTCTTTCCCGACGAACTACCGACGAATGAAGGCTCCTTTAAGGGACGTCATCCAAGATGGCGTCCCTTCAATTCCGATTGGCTGATAGGATTCTATCAGCCAATCGGAATTAAGGTAGGAAAAATCTGATTGGCTGATGGAATCAGCCAATCAGATTCAAGTTCAATCCGATTGGCTGATCCAATCAGCCAATCAGATTGAGCTTGCATTCTATTGGCTGATCGGAACAGCCAATAGAATGCGAGCTCAGTCTGATTGGCTGATTGGATCAGCCAATCTGATTTAACTTGAATCTGATTGGCTGATTCCATCAGCCAATCAGATTTTTCCTACCTTAATTCCGATTGGCTGATAGAATCCTATCAGCCAATCGGAATTGAAGGGATGCCATCTTGGATGACGTCCCTTAAAGGAGCCTTCATTCGTCGGTAGTTCGTCTGGATAGAAGGATGTTCCGCGTCGGCTGGATGAAGATTCAAGACCCGGCTTCGAAGATGACCTCGCCCGGATAGTAGACTTCTTCAGCGCCTCTTGGAAGATGACCTCGCCCGGATAGAAGACTTCTTCAGCGCCTCTTGGAAGATGACCTCGCCCGGATGGAAGATTTCTTCAGCGCCGCTTGGAGGATCACTTCATCGGATGGAAGATTTCTTCAGCACCCCTTGGAGGATAACTTCTGCCGGTCCGGATATCCTCTTCAGTTCCATCGGTGGCTCGGCTGAGTGAAGACAACTAAAGGTAGGATGATCTTCAGGGGATTAGTGTTAGGTTATTTTAAGGGGGGTTTGGGTTAGATTAGTATGTGGGTGGTGGGTTTTAATGTTGGGGGGGGTTGTATTTTTCTTTTACAGGCAAAAGAGCTGAACTCTTTGGGGCATGCCCCCACAAAAGGCCCTTTTAAGGGCTGGTAAGGTAAAAGAGCTTTGTACTTTTTTAATGTAGAATAGGGTAGGGCATTTTTTTATTTGGGGGGGGGGTTTGTTATTTTATTAGGGGGCTTAGATTAGGTGTAAGTATCTTAAAATTGTTGTAATATGTTTTTAAATGTTTGTAACTTATTTTTTTTATTTTTTGTAACTTAGCTTTTTTTATTTTTTGTACTTTAGTTAGTTTATGTAATTGTATTTAATTGTAGTTATTTGTAGGTAGTTTATTTAATTTATTTAATGATAGTGTAGTGTTAGGTTTAATTGTAACTTAGGTTAGGATTTATTTTACAGGTAATTTTGTACTTATTTTAGCTAGGTAGTTATTAAATAGTTAATAACTATTTAATAACTATTCTAACTAGCTAAACTAAATACAAAGTTACCTTTAAAATAAATATAAATCCTAAGATAGCTACAATGTAATTATTATTTATATTGTAGCTATATTAGGGTTTATTTTACAGGTAAGTATTTAGTTTTAAATAGGAATAATTTATTAAAGTATAGTGTAGTGTTAGGTGTAATTGTAATTTAGGTTAGTTTTTATTTTACAGGTAAATTTCTCTTTATTTTAGCTAGGTAAGCTATTAAATAGTTAATAACTATTTAATAGCTATTGTACCTAGTTAAAATAAATTGAAAGGTACCTGTAAAATAAAAATAAATCCTAAGATAGCTACAATATAATTATTATTTATATTGTAGCTATATTAGGGTTTATTTTAAAGGTAAGTATTTAGTTTTAAATAGGATTCATTTAGTTCATAATAAAAATATGATTTAGATTTATTTAATTAATATTTAAGTTAGGGGGTGTTAGGGTTAGTGTTAGACTTAGGTTTAGGGGTTAATAATTTTATTACAGTGGCGGCGGTGTAGTGGGGGCAGGATAGGGGTTAATAAATTTATTATAGGTGGCGACGGTGTAGAAGGGGGCAGGATAGGGGTTAATAAATTTAATATAGGTTGCGGGGGTCCGGGAGCGGCGGTTTAGAGGTTAATATGTATAGAGTAGCTTGCGGTGGGCTCCGGGAGCGGCGGTTTAGGGGTTAACATATTTCTTATAGTGTCGGTGGGCTCCGGGAGCGGCGGTTTAGGGGGTAATAACTTTATTTAGTTGCGGCGGTGTAGGGGGGACAGATTAGTGGTGTTTAGACTCGGGGTACATGTTAGGGTGTTAGGTGCAGACAGCTCCCATAGGAATGAATAGGATGTCTGTCAGCAGCGAACTTGTACTTTCGCTATGGTCAGACTCCCATTGATTCCTATGGGATCCGCCGCCTCCAGGCTGGCGTTTTGAAAACCAGGTACGCTGGGCCGTAAAAGTGCCAAGCGTACCTGCTAGTTTTTTGATAACTAGCAAAAGTAGTCAGATAGTGCCGCACTTGTGTGCGGACATCTGGAGTGACGTAAGAATCGATCTGTGTCGGACGGAGTCCGGCGGATCGAAGTTTACGTCACAAAATTCTACTTTTGCCGGTCTGTAGCCTTTGATAACTAAGGCGAATCAGCCTCGCCACAAATACGCTGCGGAATTCCAGCGTATTTGAGGTTGACGGCTTGATAGCTACCCCCCTTCGTGTGCTTCTAAGGCTTGTTTTGACCAGAGTTGATGATTATCAATGGATTGGAAGAGTGTCGTGAGATGGGGGCTAAAAGTTGGGCAAATTGTTTGTAATAAAGAGACCCGTGAAACCATCGGGCCCTGGGCTTTTATGCAATGGGAGAGTTTTGATGGCGGCTAAGGTCTCCTGTATAGTTATAGGTTCTTCTAATGCATCAGCTAATTTAGCATCTAGTACTAGAAGGGCAGCATCTGCTATATATTGTTCACTAGCCGTTTCTACCTTTGACAAGGGAGGGGAGGGAAGGTTATAGAGTTTACTATGGAATGCTCTCATTTGGGCCACAATTTGGTCACTACTCACTAGGTTGTGCCCATCCTCATGTCTTAATGAGTGTATATATGTGTAGTTCTTACGCTGTCTAAGTGTCCTGGCCAAAGGTGTCCCTATTCTATTTGATTCAGAGAAAAAACATAATTTATGCTTACCTGATAAATTTATTTCTCTTGTAGTGTATCCAGTCCACGGATCATCCATTACTTATGGGATATATTCTCCTTCCCAACAGGAAGTTGCAAGAGTCCACAGCAAAGCTGCTATATAGCTCCTCCCCTAACTGCCATTACCAGTCATTCGACCGAAAACATGCAGAGAAAGGAAAACCATAGGGTGCAGTGGTGACTGTAGTTTAATGGAAAAATTACCTGCCTTAAAGTGACAGGGCGGGCCGTGGACTGGATACACTACAAGAGAAATAAATTTATCAGGTAAGCATAAATTATGTTTTCTCTTGTTAAGTGTATCCAGTCCACGGATCATCCATTACTTATGGGATACCAATACCAAAGCTAAAGTACACGGATGATGGGAGGGACAAGGCAGGTACTTAAACGGAAGTTACCACTGCCTGTAAAAAACCCTTTCTCCCAAAAATAGCCTCTGAAGAAGCAAGGTATCAAATTTGTTAAATTTGAAAAAGTATGAAACGCAGACCAAGACTCCGTCTTGTAATCTGTTCAACAGAAGCCACATTTAAAAAAGGCCCAAGTGAAAACCACAGCTCTAGTAGAATGAGCTGTAATCCCTTCAGGAGGCTGCTGTCCAGCAGTCTCATAAGCTAAATGAATTATGCTTTTTAACCAAAAAGACAGAGAGGTTGCTGAAGTCCTTTGACCTCTCCTCTGTCCAGAATAGACAACAAACAAGGTGAATGTTTGATGAAAATCTGTAGTAGCTTGTAAGTAAAACTTTAAAACACGAACCACGTCCAAATTGTGTAATAGACGTTCCTTCTTTGAAGAAGGATTAGGATACAAGAATGGAACAACAATCTCTTGAGTGATATTCTTGTTAGATAACACCTTAGGTAAAAACCCAGGTTGGTACACAGGACTACCTTATCCGTACGGAGAACCAGATAAGGAGAATCACATTGCAACGCAGATAACTCGGAGACTCTATGAGCCGAGGAAATAGCTACCAAAAATGAACTTTCCAAGATAGAAGTTTGATATCTATGGAATGAAAAGGTTCAAATGGAACTCCTTGAAGAACCTTAAGAACCAGCTTTAAGCTCCATGGCGGAGCAACATTTTTAACCACAGGCTTGGTTCTAACCAAAGCCTGACCAAATGCCTGAACGTCTAGAATACCTGCCAGACGCTTGTGCAAAAGAATAGACAGAGTAGAAATCTGTCCTTTTAAAGAACTAGCTGACAACCCTTTTCTCAAAATCATCTTGGAGAAAAGATAATATCCTGGGAATCCAGACTTTATTCCATGAGTAACCCTTGGATTCATAACAATAAGATATTTACACCATATCTTATGTTAAATTTTCCTAGAGACAGGCTTTTATGCCTGTATTAAGGTATCAATTACTGACTCGGAGAAGCCATGCTTTGATAACATCAAGCGTTCTGTCTCCAGGCAGTCCATCTCAGATTAGTTATATTTAGATGGTTGAAAAGACCCTGAGGTAGAGGGTCCTGTCTCAGAAGCAGAGACCGTGGTGGAAAGGATGACATGTCCACCAGATCTGCATACCAGGTCCTGCGTGGCCACGCAGGCGCTGTCAAAAGCACCAAAGCACTCTCCTGCTTGATCTTGTGCAAACCCCTCCGGAGGGAATTCCCACTCCCCCGGATGAAAAGTCTGACGACTTAGAAAATCTGCCTCCCAGTTCTCAACACCTGGGATAGGGATAGCTTTTAGACAAGAGTGAGTCTCTGTCCAGTGAATTATTTTAAGACTTCTAACATTGCTAGGGAACTTCTGTTCCCCCTTGATGGTTGATGTAAGCCACAGTCGTGATATTGTCCGACTGAAATATGATGTACCTCAGAGTTGCTAACTGAGGCCAAGTCTGAAGAGCATGGAATATCGCTCCCAGTTCCAGAATATTCATTAGAAGGAGGGTCTCCTCCTGAGTCCACTATCCCTGAGCCTTCAGGGAGTTCCAGACTGTATCCCAACCTAAAAGGCTGGCATCTGTTGTAACAATTGTCCCATCTGACCTGCGGAAGGTCATACCCTTGGACAGATGGACCCGAGATAGTCACCAGAGAAGAGAATCTCTGGTTTCTTGGTCCGGATTTAACAGGAGAACAAATCTGTGTAATCCCCGTTCCTCTGGCTGAGCATGCATAGTTGCAGTGGTCTGAAATGTAGGCGTGCAAACGGTACTATGTCCCTTGCCGCTACCATTAAGCCGATTACATTCATGTACTGAGCCACCAAAGGGCGCGGATGGAATGAAGAACACGGCAGAAATTTAGAAACTTTGACAACCTGGACTCCGTCAGGTAAATTTTAATTTCTACAAAATCTATCAGAATCCCTAGGAGGGAAACCCTTGATATTGGGGATAGAGAACTCTTTCCTTGTTCACTTTCCACCCATGCGATCTCAGAAATGCCAGTACTACGTCCGTATGAGACTTGGGAACTTGGATGTTTGACGCCTGTATCAGGATGTCGTCTAAATAAGGGGCCACTTCTATGCCCCGCGGCCTAAGGACCGCCAAAGTGACCCCAGAACCTCCATAAAGATTCTAGGGGCTGTAGTTAACCCAAAGGAAAGAGCTACAAACTGGTAATGCCTGTCTAGAAAGGCAAACCTGAAAAACCGATGGTGATCTTTATGCATCGTTATGTGAGGATAAGCATCCTTCAAATCCATTGTAGTCCTCTATTGACTCTCCTGGATCATAGTTAAGATGGTACGAATAGTTTCCATCTTAAATGATAGAATTCTAAAGAATTTGTTTAAGATCTTTTAGATCCAAAATAGGTCTGAAGGTTTCCTTTCCTTGGGAACCACAAACCGATTTGAGGAAAACTGTGTCCCTGTTCCTCTATTGGAACTGAATGGGTCACGTACACAATGCAAGAATGTCTCTTTCTTTATCTGGTTTGCAGATAAATGTGAAAGGCAAACACTCCCCTTTTTTGGGGGGGAAAGCTTTGAAATCCAGAAGATATCTCTGGGGTATAATTTCCAATGCCCAGGGATCCTGGGCATCTCTTGCCCATGCCTGGGCGAAGAATGAAGTCTGCCCCCTATAGGATCCATTACCAGATAGGGGTCCGTTCCTCATGCTGTTTTAGAGGCAGCAGCAGGCTCCTTGACCTGCTTATCTTTGTTCCAGGTCCGGTTGTCTCCAGACCGCCTTGGACTGAGCAAAAGTTCCCTCTTATTTTGCCTTAGAGGAAGTTGATGCCACACCTGCCTTGAATTTTCGAAAGGCACGAAAATTAGGCCTTTTTTGTCCCTTGATTTGGACCTGTCCTGAGGAAGGGCATGATCTTTTCCTCCAGTGATATAAGTAATAATCTCCTTCAAACTAGGCCTGAATAGGGTCTGCCCCTTGAAGGGAAGTTAAGTAGCTTATTTATTAAAGTCACGACAGCTGACCATGATATAAGCCATAGCGCTCTGCGCGCCAGTATAGTAAAAAACAGAATTCTTAGCCGTTAGTCTAGTCAAAGGAACAAAGGCATCAGAAAACAAAGGAATTGGCTAGCTTAAGTGCTCTAAGCTTGTCAAATATATTCATCCAATGGAGCCTGTAAAGCCTCATCAAGAGACTCAAACCAGAACGCCGCAGCAGCAGTGACAGGAGCAATGCGTGCAAGGGGCTGCAGGATAAAACCTTGTTGAATAAACATTTTTTATCCATTGGATCTAAAAAAGCACAACAGTCCTCGCCAGAGGTAGTGGTACGCTTAGCTAGAGTAGAAACTCTTCTCTCCACCTTAGGAACTGTCTGCCATAAGTCCCGTGTGGTGGCAACTATTAGAAAACATTCTTCTAAAAAATAGGAGGGGAAGAGAACGGCACACCTGGTCTATCCCATTCCTTATGAAAAATTTTAGTAAACCTCTTTAGGTATTGGAAAAACATAAGTACACACCGGCACTGCATATTATTTATCCAGTCTACACAATTTCTCTGGCACTGCGATTGTACACATTCATTCAGAGCAGCTAAAGCCTCCCTGAGCAACAAGTGGAGGTTCTCAAGCATAAATTTTAAATGTAGAAATATCAGAATCAGGTTAAATCATCTTCCCTGAGTCACAAATATCACCCACAGACTAAGCATATTGTGAGGTAGTATCAGACATGGTTCTTAAAGCGTCTGTATGCTCTGTATCTACCCCCAGAGCTGTTTTGCTTTCCTTTAATTTCAGGTAGTCTGACTAATACTGCTGCCAGTGTATTATACACAACCTTTGCCATGTCTTGTAAAATAAACGCTATGGGCGCCATTGATATACTTGGCGCCATTTGAGCGTGAGTCCCTGGAGCGGGAGTCAAAGGGTCTGACACGTGGGGAGAGTTAGTCGGCATAACTTCCCCCTCGACAGAATCCTCTGGTAAAATAAACGCTATGGGTGCCCTTGATGTACTTGGCGCCATTTGAGCGTGAGTCCCTAAAGCGGGAGTCAAAGGGTCTGACACGTGGGGAGAGTTAGTCGGCATAACTTCCCCCTCGACAGAATCCTCTGGTGATAATGTTTTTAAATACTAAAAATGATCTTTATTGTTTAACATGAAATCAGTACATCTGGTACACATTCTAAAATGGGGTTCCACCATGGCTTTAAACATAATAAACACAGAGCCTCCTCTATGTTAGACATGTTAGAACTAATAAAGAGACTAGTAAGCTTGGAAAACACTTTAAATCAAGTTAACAAGCAAATATAACAAACGTTACTGTGCCTTTAAGAGAAACAAATTTTGTCAAAATTTGAAAAACAGTGAAAAAAGGCAGTAAATCAAACGAAATTTTTACAGTACATGTAATAAGTTAACAGAGCATTGTACCCACTTGCAAATGGATGATTAACCCCTTAATGCAAAAAACAGATAAAAAAAAAAAAACGACATTTTTTTTTAAACAGACACAACAAAACTGCCACAGCTGAGCTGTGGATTACCTTCCCTATAACTGTTTCTATGCAAAATTTAAGCCAGCCATGTGGAAAAATTAGGCCCCAATAAGTTTTATCACCAAACATATGTTAAAAAACGATTAAATATGCCAGCAAACGTTTTAAAACACATTCTTATAAGAGTATGTATGTCTATTAATAAGCCTGATCCAGTCGCTATCACTGCATTTAAGGCTTTACTTACATTACTTCGGTATCAGCAGTATTTTCTTAGTCAATTCCATTCCTTAGAAAAATATATTACTGCACATACCTTAGCATATATCTCTATCAATCAGCCTGGTACCAGTCGCTTTCACTGCATTTAAAGGCTGTACTTACATTACTTCGGTATCAGCAGTATTTTCTTAGTCAATTCCATTCCTTAGAAAAATATTTTACTGCACATACCTTATTTGCAGGAAAACCTGCACGCCATTCCCCCTCTGAAGTACCTTACTCCTCAGAATGTGTGAGAACAGCAACTGGATCTTAGTTACGTCTGCTAAGATCATAGAAAAACGCAGGCAGATTCTTCTTCCAAATACTGCCTGAGATAAACAGCACACTCCGGTGCCATTTAAAAATAACAAACTTTTGATTGAAGAAATAAACTAAGTATAAAAAACCACAGACTCTCACGACCTCCTATCTATGTTGAGACTTGCAAGAGAATGACTGGTAATGGCAGTTAGGGGAGGAGCTATATAGCAGCTTTGCTGTGGGTGGACTCTTGCAACTTCCTGTTGGGAAGGAGAATATATCCCATAAGTAATGGATGATCCGTGGACTGGATACACTTAACAAGAGAAATATTTTCTTAAGGCGGTATGCTGTGTTTTGTGCTTCTCGAAATAGTAAATGGTTTAGTTCGTTCCTGGCCCTTCTCAAATGTCCCATAATCAATTTATCAGAAGGGTTCCCTTTATGTTGGATTTCCAATTCACGTATCGCTTGGAGTTAAGAGACATACGCCGTTCTATATGTTTTGGTAAGGAAGGCCTTATATTTTATTAGCTCACCTTGGATTACTGGTTTGTGTGCTTCCCACAAAGTTAGAGGGGAGATGTCATGTGTTGCGTTAAGTTTAAAATATTCCTCTATGTGTTCAGATCGTTTTTTGAGTAGTATAGGGTTTTTGAGCATAGTGACATCCAATCTCCAGATAAATGGAAACATAGGGGATTCTGACCATTTCATAGACACACTGACCATAGAATGATCCGACCAACTAACCGGATCTATGTCAGATCTATCGAGTAAGCTATAAGTGAGCTGATCAACAAAGATATAATCAATCCGTGAGTAGTTACTATGTGGGTTAGAGTAAAAGGTATAGTTTTTTTGCCCTGGGTGTTTTGTGCGCCAGGCATCTATGAGATTAAGTGATTGTAAATTTGCATGGACACTCGAGATTGTTTTTGAAGGTGTTCCACTACGACCAGCGGAACAGTCAAGAGCAGGTTACAGTGGTAGATTCAGGTCTCCAGCTAAAATGAGAGACCCATTCAGTGTTGTTTTAATGAACCTGTCTTGTTTAGTGTTTGGCGTATATATATTGACTAATGTTATTGGTCTGTTTTGAATTAGTCCCACTAAAATGATCCATCTACCCCCAGGGTCAGAGTCAACTGATATTAATTGAAATGGTGTGGATCTGTGTATTAAAATACCCACTCCTCCCCTTTTCTTTGAGTTAGAAGCAAAGTGTCCCACTGGGAAGTCCTTATTGGCAATTCTAGGGGGTTGCAGTTTGGAAAAATGTGTCTCCTGACAGAAGACGATATCTGCTTTTGATTTTCTGAACCAGGAGAGAGCTACCGAGTGTTTAGTTGGTGAGTTCAACCCCTTGACATTCAATGTGATCAATTTAAGTGGTTGTGGTCCCATGAGTAGGGATTAGAAAGGTGAAATGCATTGTGCGGTATGTAATGTACCGTGTCTATTAATTATCATAGATGAATACAACAGAGTCACATTCTTTATGTGTTTGAGGCCCACTATGGGAGGATTTTTACTTATCAGTGCACTATTCAACAGGTAGAGAACTTGAGTCCAGCTGGGTCGAGAAGAAGACAGTGGGAGAGAGAGAAGTAGAGGGGGTAGAAGAAGGGCGGTTCTTAGAAGATGTGTTCTAACACTGTGATAACATAAACATAATGTTAATGTATTAACAAATATAACAATTATAACAAACATATCTATAGAAACTCTCTATGGTAACAAGAGAAAACAGGAGGGGAAACAAGTGGAAGCTACAACTTTTGGTAGCTGATCGGCTCATGTTAATAAAACAGGATAAGGTAATAATTGGGTACTAATACCCTTAGGTTATCTTACTACATAACGAGTTCAGATGAGAGGCAAAAGAAAAGAAAAAATGGAGGGGGGAGAGGAGAGGATTAGGGGGTTGAAGGGGAGGGAAGGGAAAAAGGGGGGGGGAAGGGAAGAGAAGAGAAGAGGAAAGGTAGAGGGGAAAGGAGAAGGAGGAAGAAGGGAGAGGAGGAAGGAAAGGGGGGGAAGAAAAAAAAAAGGGGGGGAAGGGAAGGGGAAGGAGAAATGGGGAGGGAGAAGAGGGGAGGGGAGGAGCAAGAAGAAGAAGGGGAGGGGAAGGAAGGAAGAGGGGGAGGGAAGGGAAGAGAGGAAAGGGAGAGGGAATGAAAATAGAAAGAAGGGAAGGGATATGAGGGTGAGGAAAATGAGAAGAAAAAGAGGAGGAGGGGAGGGAAAGAAAGGAAGGAGAAGAGAGCGAGGGGAGATCAAGGGTGGTGAATAAAATGTTACATTCTACACTCATTTCCAGTAAATAGCTGCATTTGTAAAAACAATTTAAGCAATCACAAACATCAGCGGGCCTATAATATAATTTATTTATTTTTATGTAAAATTGACAAAAATAATTGAATTATACTTGCATGTATGCTGGTAGACCTAATAGGTATCGACAATCACTATTCTGTAGCAACAAAGTTAACTAATTTGTCCATAGGAAGTAAGAGAAACCATATGTTACTTCTATAATGGACAGCAATAGCGTCATGGCATCCACCAAAGTAGACCCATGTGAATATTCAAAGGGGCACACAGTTTAGTGCACCAAGATGAACAAATCTTCGTTTCTTATCTTCAAGTGACTGTTAATAAGGATGCTGTGTGGGTAGCAGCCGCTGCCTCAGTACTTGTCTTGTTCTTTCTTCTGTGTGGAACTGATGTCCATTCCTGTCGATGTAACTTGGGTTGTCCTGTATTTTGGGTGTCTTCTTTCAGAGACGGGAGGGATGGTTTTCAAATTTGTAATTGATAACAAAAATCATCTAGGTCCTCTGGAGTTTTATAAGAAAATGTCTTTCACTACTATCAGACAAAAGGGGAAAACCCCATCTGTATGGGATACCCAGTTCTCTCAGGTGAATGGTGAGGTATCCTGTTTCTCTCCTCTTAGCCAAGGTCAGCTGGCTAAGGTCTGCATAGACTTGCAATTGATGACCTTCAAATTGAAGGGGAGATTTCTTTATTGCCGCTGAAAGGATATTTTCTTTATCTCTGAAGCTCTCAAACTTAAGAATTGTGTCCCTAGGAGGTGCAGTGTCATTGGGTGGGGGTCTGAGGGCCCGGTGGTATCTGTCTAGAGGAAATTCAACAAATTCTGTATTGTCCAGCAGGGCATTGAACAGTTTCTGAAGATAGGGGAGTAACTCTGAGGATTTTACCGATTCTGGGATGCTCCGAATTCTTATGTTCTGCCACCTTCCCCTGTTGTCAAGGTCTTCGAACTGTTCCTGTAATTGTTGTATCCTAGTGGAGTTGTGGGAGGTTTGTTTGATTTGGAGATCTAACATCTTATCAGTCTGCATCGCATCTTCTTCCAACTGAACTATGCGATTTCCAATGTCGCTTATTTCTTTTTTTACTTCTGAAATGCTAGTTTTGATCATTTTGCTTACTTGGCTAATAAAATTATTGAAGTCCTCTTTAGATGGTAAGGCCTTAAGGTCTGCTTTGGTTATGGGTATATCATTTTCAGACCCCTCTTCTTGGTCAGACATGTAGACTGGTGTTATATTTGTCTTATCTGTGGGGACAGATATTCCGCAGTCTACAGCCTTAAAAAAGTCATGCACTTTAGTAACGGTTTGTTTGGAGCCTTTATGTGATCTATCTGACTTGGGTCCTTTTCTGACAGACATAGCATCGTCTTTGCTGAGGTAATGCAGTCAGCTTCTTATATGAAATATAATATGTGCAAAGAAATGGGTAGATGCTGGTTTATGTAGCACTAACAAGTTAATGTTCTTTACAGACAGAAGTAAATATGCATCTATTTTTAGTATGCCTTTATTTCTCCTGCTACGTGTGAAACAAGACAAAGATGGCGCATGGCTCTATAGTTTGACTCCTTTTCTGCATAAGGTATTACAAGGAGACGTATCACCAAATCCCTGCTTGAGTGAAGCTAAATTAACCCTTTATGCTCCAAAAATACACCAGTGTCACTGCTTAACAAATTATAAAATAAAAGACATCCGTGATAGACGAGTATACTGTGTCACAGGTGTGGTGTTGAAAAGTGGGCATTATGTACTCACAGCAAACAGTCTGCTAATTGGATGTGACTCCCGTAGTAGTAGAGTAGATGAACACTTTTAAAGATGAGCTCTTACACATTCTCAGCGATCTGTGCTTTCATTGGAAGTGCCGATGCTTTTTATCAGCCATGCGGCTTACAGTGTAGTGCTCCATCTCGGTACCACCGCTTCCCCAATGTTGTAGGCCATGTGGCGTAGTTAGGTAATCCCAGCCATTGCGAGATTCACTGGAAAGGCTTTCAGGGATTTGTATGATCACCGGCTACCAGGGTACTATATCTTACATCTGGTGGGTATAAAGTTGTAATCCTGTGCTCAAAAAGCTAAATGCGAGCCGAACAAACTCCGGAGCTCTATTTGCCTGTGACCATCTTGGACGCCGATTAGCTCTGCCCCTGATCGCGCTTACTTTTAACTTGTAATACAAGTGGTAAGACCGATGAGCGCAAACCCTTGAGATAAACCCCTTATCGCTTGCGCTCAAACATTTAAGATGCACTCGTAATCTGGCCCTTAATCTACTGGCCTGTTCAAACTGTTTGGATGTCAGGATCCCTGATTTAACAGAAAGCAAGGTGGCACACGGTATGAAGGCTATACCTTTATTAAGAGCAACGTTTTGGGGCACCTGTCCCTTTCTCAAGCTAATCACTAATACAAACAACACACATTATATAGACACACTAGTAAAACAGGTAACTAATCAGCAGGCATGGGAGGGGTTAGAAAGGTGAAATCATCACATGCCATTTCATTAGGTACAACATTTCATTACATACAAAATAGTTAACCCTTTACGCCCAATTGCTGAATTGGAGACCTGATTAAAAATAAATGCAGCAAATATCCAACCATAACATTTTAACATATAGAACCTGAATAGATTAAATTTAATTTTAACCTCCTTTCATTGTGGAGTAAATGACATATTTAAAATTAAATTAAGGGGAGTAGATCAAATTCTCTATTAAGTCCCTTCTGAAACATGGTGTTAAGCTGCCAGATCCATTTAGCTTCTCTATTGAGAAGGTTCCTAACTCTGTCTCCCCCTCTTTGTTTTTTGGGGCACTATCAATGATCAACTGATTGGCCTGATGGCCCATTTGTGCAAAATGTGCTGGAACTGGGAGGTGCAACATTTTATCATTGCAAATGGTCGACTTATGTTGGCAAATGTGATCTCTTATCTTTTTGGGCCGTTTCGCCAACATATATTAGCCCACATGGGCACATTAGCGCATAAACAACATAAGTCGAATCACAGGTGTAAAAACCTTTTATGTGGTACTATTTCCCAGTGTAAGGGTGGGAAATGATACCTCCCTTAATGACATTATTACAATGTGCACACCCCAAGCATGGGAAACTTTTCTGCTTGGGGGTCCCAAAGAACTGGCATTGGGCACTGTCAGATTTCTTGGTGGACATGGCACGGACCAACTTTTTGCCTAGTGTGTTGCCTCTGTAATATGAGGCTCTGGGACTTTCCTGAAACTCCATAATGTCTGAACATGCTTCCTTTAAGAGGAACCAATTTCTTTTAATAATGTTAAATACTTTTTTGCTCATAGTGTTATATGAATTTTACAAAATTTAATCTGGTTGGATAAGATATCCTACTTCTGACAGGGGATTTTTCAGAGAGTTTTCTACTTTATCTAGTTCCTGAGCACTATATCCTCTACTGACAAATTTTTATTTCATGTCACTAGACCTGACCTGCCTAACTTCCGGTTCTGATACTATCCTGTCAACTCTCAAAAGCTGTGATTTAGGCACACTTTGAAAAACCCGTGGTGGGTGAAAACTGCTCCTGTGTAACAGGGTATTCCTGTTCGTGGGGTTCACAAAAAGGTTTGTTTGTCAATCTGCCATTCCGTTTGGAGACCATGGTGTCTAGGAATTCCACCCTCTTCTTATGAGATTTAATGCTAAATATCAATAAGGGAACAGCATTTTCAATACTGAATCTAAAGTATGCTCATTTTTCAGGGTCCCTGATTTACCTGGCCGCCATCGCGGCTAATGTTGGCCCTTTGACCGCTCTCCTGGCCACCGTTGCGGTGAAGACAGGCCCCAGTGATCTGTCTCGGTGTCCCACGTGGAGAGACGCCAAGATCAGTCTGACAGCAGCAGCAGCTGCGAATATAGAGGCGTGCGCGGCCACACGCTGCCTAGATTTAAAGGGCCAGTAACTGATCACAGGAACTCACACCTGAAAGGCACAGGTGTGGGAGTTCCTATAAAAGGCTACTTAGTGCTTCACTCTGCACTGAGTTATTGCCTTGGAAGGTGCTTTCCTGGTTACTGCTCCTCTGCTGAGACCAAAGACCCCTGTTGTATGCTTCTACTACTGCTGAGACCAAAGACCTCTGCTGATATACTTGGTTATGCTTCTACTACCGCTGAGACCAAAGACCCCTGTTGTATGTTTCTACTACTGCTGAGACCAAAGATCTCTGCTTACATACTTGGATATGCTTATACTACTGCTGAGACCAAAGACCATTGTTGTATGCTTCTACTACTGCTGAGACCAAAGACCTCTGCTGACTTACTTGGGTATGCTTATATTGCTGCTGGGACCAAAGACCCTGTTGTGATACTGATGTATGTTTCTACTACTGCTGAGACCAAAGACCTCTGCTGACATACTTGGGTATGCTTATACTACTGCTGAGACCAAAGACCCCTGTTGTATGATTCTACTACTACAGAGACCAAAGACCTCTGCTGACATACTTGGGTATGCTTATACTGCCACTGGGACCAAAGACCCCTTTTGTGATACTGATGAATGTTTCTACTACTGCTGAGACCAAAGACCTCTGCTGACATACTTGGGTATGCTTATACTACCGCTGAGACCAAAGACCCCTGTTGTATGATTCTACTACTGCAGAGACCAAAGACCTCTGCTGACATACTTGGGTATGCTTATACTGCTGCTGGGACCAAAGACCCCTTTTGTGATACTGATGTATGTTTCTACTACTGCTGAGACCATAGACCTCTGCTGACATACTTGGGTATGCTTATACTGCCGCTGGGACCAAAGACCCCTTTTGTGATACTGATGAATGTTTCTACTACTGCTGATACCAAAGACCTCTGCTGACATACTTGGGTAAGCTTATACTACCGCTGAGACCAAAGACCCCTGTTGTATGATTCTACTACTGCAGAGACCAAAGACCTCTGCTGACATACTTGGGTATGCTTATACTGCTGCTGGGACCAAAGACCCCTTTTGTGATACTGATGTATGTTTCTACTACTGCTGAGACCATAGACCTCTGCTGACATACTTGGGTATGCTTATACTACCACTGAGACCAAAAAACCCTGTTATATGCTAATTCTACAATTGAAACTTGTACCTATTTACATATGATATCTTGTTCCTGGACATTTCACAAAATATCTCACTAACAGTACTCACTGAGTTCTGTGCTTGTTGGGAGACTTGTACCTACTTGCATATGCTATCTTGTTACTGGACATTTCAAAAAATATCTTACCAACAGTACTCACTGAGTTCTGTGCTTGTTGAGAGACTTGTACCTAATTTCATATGCTATGAACCCTTACAGCAGCCTAATGACATAGAGTAAAAAAGTAATTGTTAGAGCTTTCCTGAGTCTCTCACATAAATTATGGTTTTTCTATACAGTGTCATTTGTTTATTAGCTCATTGTTTATAATGTTCAAAAAGTGTGACACAAAATTTTGATGTTTAGGCTGTTATGTTTCAATAGGAAAGTAACCTTAAGCTAAGCTCTCAGCTACTATAGTTCAATACTACCTAAAGTATAGTCTCATGGAGGCTATTCCCTGATTGACATCTAACCTATTACGCCATGACTTATGTGACAAGGTTGATATTAACACAAAAGTTCCATATTGCCTCAAGTCGCAACCTTCTATAAAAAAAAAAATGTTTGTATTGTGATATTGTGCGTCAGGTTCAGGTTAATGATTTTTTGGCTAAGCAATTATGTGTTAAATCTGGAGTGCGTCAAGGTTGTCCTTGGTCTCCTGTGTTATTTGTATATGTCATTGAACCATTGTTAACTAGTTTGAGGAAGGATAAATTAGTTAGAGGTGTGAGTGTTCCTGGTAGTAATGGAAGGTGTTTAAAAGTGATTAGGTATATAGATGATGTGAGTGTGGTATGTGAGACTCAAGCTGGTTTGAGGAGGGTGAAAACTTTGGTTGAATGTTTTTTTATGGCTAGTGGTTCCGGAGTTAATTGGAATAAGTGTAAAGTTAAAGTTTTTGGTAATGATAGAGAGATTGATTTGTGTGGATTGCCTGTGACTGATGGTGCAATTGAGGTGTTGGCTGTGACATTTTATGTGGATTTGAAAGGCTTGGAAAGTTGGGAGAATGTTTTTGATAAAGTGAGTAGAAAACTTCAGTTTTGGTCCTTAAGGACTTTATCTTTGCAAGGAAAAATGTTAGCTATTAAATCGGTTTTGATTTTTATTATTTTATATTTAGCTTTTGTTTTTCCTCCTCCTGAAAGGATTTTTAGGAGAATTTTAAGA
Organism: Bombina bombina; assembly: GCF_027579735.1. NCBI lineage: Eukaryota > Metazoa > Chordata > Amphibia > Anura > Bombinatoridae > Bombina > Bombina bombina. The sequence goes on from NC_069500.1 coordinate 352,355,102, forward strand.
GTTTGTTTTCTTTTTTTTCTGGAGTTCTGGTATGGTGTGTTTGAAAATAGATGTTGTTTTTAAGAGTAAGAATGTTGGTGGTAAGGGTATTCCAAATGTGGAGAGATTCTAGGCTGTGAAATATATTAGGTGTGTAGTTCTGAGTGGTAAGGATAGCATGACTGGTTGTATGGTAAAGTATGCTTGTGGAAATGTTTTAAGACATTATGGTTTGTTTAAGATTGATAGAAAGAAACTGGTATGTTTTGCTGTTCTGTGGTTTTATGTAAGGGTGTATACACCAAATAATTCATTTTATTTGTAAAACTCCAGATGTCACTTTAACAGACCAGCCCCCCTCTCTCATTCATCAAAGGAATTGCTTTCAAGATATTTTAGAAAGGCCACTCCAAAGTAAATATTAGCATTGTGGAACCCTCAGATGTGTATGCCCAAGATGGGTAATAAACTGACTAACCCCTGTGGATAGGCAGCCAAAAGTTATACAATTTGAGATACCTTTCCAGGATGACCAACAATTTAGATGTCTATTACCTAGGTGTTAAATTGTCCCTGTTGTGTTGAATCCACAAATCTAGACGTTAGATGAAAATTTAGCTAAGCAGAAACATATATTGCATTGTTGCTGTTAAATTCATTTTAAAATACAACTGGGATAAATTTCAATACTGTATAAAAATGTACAACTCCATGGATCTGAGAAATGCATTTCAGTTTTGTAATAAATTTAATGGATAACATATTCTTATATTTTTCAGGCATCTAATAAGTACATATGTGGTTTGTGTTTTAAATAGTGTCATGTGTTTTACACTCTCAGCAAGAAATATGCAGATATGAAATATTTATATGGAATAGTAATAAATATGAGGCCACAAGGGATTTTCATTTAGTGGCTTTAGAAGTGCGTCCTAGAGATGGTTGTTGGCAAAGTGAGAGATTTATTAATGTCAGGATATCTGTGAATGTTATTAAATAATATAAACAAGGAATAGTATCACCAGCGCAAAAATTGTAACCAACCAAGCTCCTAGTTGCAAGATCTCTCAACCAGATGTCAAATGTAAATAAACGAATAGCGGTGTAGGAGCGCTAACAAACCTTTTAAAGGGGTTCTTGGCTAAAGGTGTAGTCTAGAGGGTAACTAATAACTCATAAGATAACTAATAACAAGCATACAGAATATACTTCAAAATGAGAGTGTGTAATCTAAAAAAAGTTTATTCTAAATCCTAGACATCTGGTAAATAGATAAAATACAATTGTGCACGATAAGTATTCTAACAGATTTAAAATCCTATACGAGTATTGTGCAGACGGCTAAAAGCATAAAATAGAGTCCCTCCGGATCTCTATTGGACAAAGCGTGTTTATACAGGTTTAAACAGGTTTAAAAACAAGCTTTAAAACATTGGATATATACCCACTAAATATAAACCTTAGCTCTAGTGGCCTGTTATTAACAGGGGTCCTATGTGTGATATCTTATACAATATCTATAAATTCAAGTCTAAAAGCAACAATTACAGCTGAATAAATAACATAAGGTACAACAATATGGTTGTGAGTATGATGCAGATCAAATAGCACAATCAATAAGTATACGGTATAGGTAGTACAAAAATATTTCCACAAAAAATATATAGCACAAGAAATAGCACAAAAATGTAAAATAATAGAAAAAATTATAGAAAAAAAATGATAATGGTGTTGGTCCGATTCTAATTTGTCCAAATATGTGTTCAAATAATCAAGCTCTTAGATCTAAAGTACAAAGTCAAATCCAAGTGGAAAAGTGTGAAAATGGTGACAAAAAAAAGTTACAAAAAGATGAAAAAATATGATGAAAAAATATATATAGGTGTACACCTAAAAAATGTGGATAATGTCTCATAGAAGGTAAATCTAAACTTTAAATCCAAAATTAGTGTTTGAAAGTGTCCAAATAGAAAAAATATATAATGTATCTCCAAATGCAGTGTTTAAAAGAATTTAAAAAAAAGGTGATGTTTAAACAATCTTCTTGTAATATGATGCTTGTCTGAAAGTGTTTTGATCCAAGTGATTTATCCCATAAAATACATATCTTCAGTGTCCTATAAGAAAGTAAAAAACATAGTGCAATAACGCTACTAAGATTGAGCTAATATAGGTAATGAACTCACCAAACTAAGAACCTGAGCCGTATATCAGTAGTCTACGCGTTTCGATCCTTAAAGATCTTTCTCAAGACTGATAATGGCTAGAAAAATCTTCTACCTTAAATAGATTATGTCAGGGTTCCTGCCTTCTACTCCTCCTGTTAGTTACAGCCCCTTTTTCCTGATTGGCTGAATTTCCTTTAAGACAGGTATTCACCAATTAACCTGTGCTTAGTATTGTAGTTCATTCGCCTAAACTAGGATAACAAGCCACCTCGCAAGCTACTCCCTGCTTTCATAACGAAGCTTTCTACTACCAAGGTTTCTACTTCTTCACTCCAAGCCTGTTCTCTCCTGCAACCCGTTTTTGGACATCTCCTAATTCCGCATAACTCTCTTACTCAGTGGGGTAACGTACTTCAACCTTGATACAGCACTTTGTGAAGTTTACCTTTTGTTGCAGCTGCTCTCTTTCTACTTCATTCGAAGCTGCCTGTCAGTTTCACACAGCTCCGCTGCTGCGTGACGTCATTTCCGGTCTCTCCGGCACCAGCTCCACTTCACTTATAGGAGAACTGGAACCACACGCCTGAAGCAGCCCTTCTGATTCTCTCAGGTACCCCCGCATTACATAGCAAGTGTAACCTGTACATGTCCTGTATGTTTGAACTGCCTAAACATTATAACACCTGCTACTCACAATCCTGAACTGTGCATATATACGGAATTATGCTGTCCTGCATCATTTTATTACTGTCTCTGTTTGGTGTGTGTATACTTGTGTAGGAGACTTTGGCCTTGATTTATTTCCACCTGGCATTTTCTCCTCCTTTCCACAAATTACCTTAACTCTCCTACAGCACATTCTGTGAGAGGTTGCCACTTAATCTTAAATTCTGAGTATAATCATTTGTCTGTATGAATCCTTTCCACTCATAAAGGTTTTCAAGCATTCAGGTGAGACATTTCAACATTTTACCTAGGATCTGCAGTTGAGTTCCAAAACCATACTTTTGCTGATTCATTATATAATACTAAGCCCCACACATGGAACCAGCAGACCTATGCCAGATTGTGTATAACTTAACACAAAAAGTTGATCAATTGGCCCAGGGCTTGCATGATCTGCAAATTGAAAATGCTTCTTTAAGGAACATTATAAAAGAATCTATAGCACTAAAAGCTAATCAGACTGAAGGGATAATGGAGCCACAGATTTCCCTCCCAGATTTGTTCTCTGGTAACCGAAAAAATTACAGGCAGTTTAAAAATGCCTGCTACCTTCTCTTTACCATGAGACCCAAAACGTACCCCACTGAGAGAGTGAAGGTCATGACAACAATCTCATTCCTCAGGGGGGACCCGAGAACCTGGGCTGATAAATTCCTAGAGACCCAGGATCCTATATTGGGCTCATTAGAGGATTTCATTGCCGCAATGGATGAAATGTTCCAGGACACAGATATACAGCTTACTGCTGAGACTTGTTTGAGAAATCTCAAACAGGGAAAGAGACCAGTCGAAGAGTACATCACGGACTTTAAACAGTTCGCCACTGATTCCCTATGGAATCCTGTTGCTCTCAGAAACCAATTCCGTCTGGGACTTTCTGAGCAGTTAAAAGATGAATTCGCCCGAATCGAATTGCCTAAAACACTTGACCTTTTCATGAAAATGGCTACGCAGATTGATCGTCGCTTACGCGAAAGAAAGGCGGAGAAGTATGCCACCGATTCCAAACCAAAGACCACTTATGTATCCACAAACCCCTCCTCCACTACAAGTTCTAAGCTACAAGTTGAGCCTATGGAGATAGGTTTTCTGAGAGGTCCTCTTTCACAGGAGGAAAAACAATGCAGAAGGCTTAAAAACCTTTGTATGTACTGTGCAAGCTCCACTCATAGTGTGCAGGAATGCTCACTTCTGTCCAAAAACAAGAAAAGTAAGTCCAATTATCTGTTATCTTCCGTACAACAACATGTAAAACCTTCTTACTGCACTTTATCTCTCTCCCTACAGCTGGAACAAAACCTTCTGATGATTGATGATGCCATTATAGATTCAGGGGCTTCTGCTAATTATATGGATCATGTTTTCTGTGAAAAGAACAAAATACCTCTGATCCAAAAGAAGACTCCTATACCCATCAAAGTTATAGATGGCTCCCTTATGTTTTCTGGTCCCATAACACATGAGACTGTTCCTTTGCTAATTAACATTTCTGGTCATATAGAAAAATTGTCCTTTGATGTATTACCCTCTCCCCATTTTTCTTTGGTTTTGGGTTTGAAATGGTTGCAACTCCATAACCCAACTATTCTTTGGTTCCCCTTCCAAATAAAGTTTGATTCCGTTTATTGCAAAGACACATGTTTCCCTGTTTCCTTTGTGTTTCATTCTACCTGTCATACTGATAGTTTACCTGTACAGTACCAATATTTTAGTGATGTCTTCAGTAAGACTGAGGCAGAAAACCTGCCCCCTCACAGGGCTTATGATTGCCCTATCGACCTACAACCAGGTGCTCGGATTCCTTATGGACACCTGTATCCCTTAAGTAATCCTGAACTAGAGTGCCTCAAACTATACTTAGAAGAAAACCTTAAGAAAGGCTTTATTAGGCCCTCCTCATCTCCAGCAGGGGCAGGATTCTTCTTCGTGCGTAATAAAGATTCTACTCTTAGACCGATTATTGACTGCGGTGAACTTAATAAGTGCACTATCAAAAATCGCTATCCTCTACCTCTAATTCCAGAGATGATTGAAAGACTCTCTGAGGCGATGGTTTTCACCAAACTTGATTTAAGAGGGGCATATAATCTCATCAGGATCAAACAGGGGCATGAGTGACTGACGGCATTCAGGACCAGATATGGTCTTTTTGAATACCTTGTAATGCCGTTCGGTCTCTGCAATGCCCCTGCCACCTTTCAATTCTTCATCAATGATGTGTTCCGTGATCTGCTAGATGTGTGTTTAGTAATTTATCTTGATGATATACTCATATACTCAAAGACTTCACAAGAACATGTGAAACACGTCCGTCAAGTCCTCTCCAGACTCAGAGCACACAAACTCTACGCAAAACTTGAGAAATGTAATTTCCATACAAACCAGGTTTCCTTTTTGGGCTATGAAATTTCTCCTTCCGGAATTCAAATGCAAAAAGAAAAGGTAGATGCTGTTGTCCTTTGGCCAAAACCTACATCCAGAAAAGAGTTACAGCGCTTCCTAGGATTTTCCAATTACTATAGGAAGTTTATTAAAGACTTCTCCAAGATCGTGAAACCTTTGACAGTCCTAACAGGTTCTTCAACATCATTCTCCTGGGTACCTGATGCCGATACAGCCTTTCAATACCTTAAATCCAGGTTCACTACAGCACCAATATTACAATTTCCCAATCCTCTCTATCAATACACATTGGAGGTGGATTCCTCCGATTTTGCTATTGGTGCTGTGCTTTCTCAACAGAAAAGTTTATCACAACCATTACATCCTATATCATATTTCTCTAAAGTTATGTCTCCTGCAGAAAGGAATTATGCCATTGGTGACAAGGAATTACTAGCCATTCGACGCTCTCTAGAACATTGGAGACATCTCCTAGAAGACACCACCATACCAGTTAACATATACACGGATCACAAAAACCTTCAATACCTGCAATCCAACAAAACCCTCTCAGCCAGACAGGTTCGTTGTAGCCTGTATTTCGACCGTTTCAACTTCAACATTATTTACAGACCAGCGGCCAAAAATGCTAAAGCTTATGCGTTATCCCGTTTACCTGACAAAACAAACGACCCCCCTTTGAGAAAGGAGATTGTTCCCCCGGACTGTTTTATTGGACTCACTTCTACTATGCTCACTGATCTCAAAAATTACTGCAAAGAACAACCAACACCACCTCTACCTAACCTCCTAAAATCCTCTGGAATTTACTACCATGGCGAGAAGATTTTTCTACCTCCTCAGATGAGATCCCCCCTGATTAAGTCTTGTCATGACTCACCCTTAGCTGGTCACCCAGGGCTACGTCGGACTGGATCTTATCGGTAGAACCTTCTGGTGGCCAGACATGAAGGCCAATGTATACGACTACATAACCACTTGTAGAACTTGTGCTACCTGTAAACCAGAACGAAAACCACCCTTTGGCTTGCTCATGTCTTTACCAGTCCCTACCAAACCTTGGCATCACGTCTCCATGGACTTCATAGTTGATTTACCACCATCTAATTCTCAAACAACTATTCTGGTTGTTATTGATCTTTTCACAAAGATGGCCCACTTTGTTCCGTTCCACAAACTTCCTACCTCTTCAGAAACGGCTACTCTCTTTATCGATCACATCATCAAATTACATGGCATTCCCCCAATTTTGACAACGGACAGAGGCACTCAATTCACTTCCAAGTTCTGGTCTAAACTCTGTGAGTTAACTCAGATTGACCACCGGTACACTACTGCTTTTCACCCCCAAACGAATGGGCAAGCGGAGAGGTTGAATCAGTGGCTCGAACACTACTTGAGATGTTATTGCTCTTACCATCAGAATGACTGGGTCAAGTTCCTCTCCATGGCTGAATTTGCTTACAATAACTCAATCAATTCTTCTACCAAAATGACGCAATTTTTTGCTAACTACGCCTATCACCCAAATTTTACCCTTTCTTCTCTTGGTTCTCTGGATTCTCCTCTACTCGATTCTCTCCAACACAATTTCAACATGATCCAACAGAACATCCTCAAAGCTCAAAAGACTCAGAAACATTACTATGATTTCAGAAGACGGAAACCTCCTCAGTACTCCATAGGAGATCTTGTGTGGCTGTCCACAAAGAATCTGAGACTACAAATTCCCTCCAAAAAGATGCCCAGTCTTTTCATTGGGCCTTTCCCTGTTCAAAAGGTCATTAACGACAATGCTATTAGACTGCAACTCCCACCTACTCTCAAGATTCACCCAACGTTTCACGTGTCACTGTTGAAGCCCTACATCCGCACAAGGAATGATCAAGTCTTACTGCCGCCTGTTGCTGCTTCTCTAGCGGATGATGAAAATGAGGTTGATTCCATTATAGACTCCAGATATTCAAATGGTGTTTTGCAGTATCTAGTCCGATGGAAGAACTACTCTTGTGATGAGGATACCTGGGAACCACTTTCCAATCTCAATTCCCCCCGACTTCTGTCTTTGTTTCATCGACGCAATCCTGATCGTCCAGGACCTGTCGCTGTGGGACAGCTTTCTTGATGAGGGGGTACTGTCAGGGTTCCTGCCTACTACTCCTCCTGTTAGTTACAGCCCCTTTTTCCTGATTGGCTGAATTTCCTTTAAGACAGGTGTTCACCAATTAACCTGTGCTTAGTATTGTAGTTAATTCGCCTAAACTAGGATAACAAGCCACCTCGCAAGCTACTCCCTGCTTTCATAACGAAGCTTTCTACTACCAAGGTTTCTACTTCTTCACTCCAAGCCTGTTCTCTCCTGCAACCCGTTTTTGGACATCTCCTAATTCCGCATAACTCTCTTACTCAGTGGGGTAACGTACTTCAACCTTGATACAGCACTTTGTGAAGTTTACCTTTTGTTGCAGCTGCTCTCTTTCTACTTCATTCGAAGCTGCCTGTCAGTTCACACAGCTCCGCTGCTGCGTGACGTCATTTCCGGTCTCTCCGGCACCAGCTCCACTTCACTTACAGGAGTACTGGAACCACACGCCTGAAGCAGCCCTTCTGATTCTCTCAGGTACCCCCGCATTACATAGCAAGTGTAACCTGTACATATCCTGTATGTTTGAACTACCTAAACATTATAACACCTGCTACTCACAATCCTGAACTGTGCATATATACGGAATTATGCTGTCCTGCATCATTTTATTACTGTCTCTGTTTGGTGTGTGTATACTTGTGTAGGAGACTTTGGCCTTGATTTATTTCCACCTGGCATTTTCTCCTCCTTTCCACAAATTACCTTAACTCTCCTACAGCACATTCTGTGAGAGGTTGCCACTTAATCTTAAATCCTGAGTATAATCATTTGTCTGTATGAATCCTTTCCACTCATAAAGGTTTTCAAGCATTCAGGTGAGACATTTCAACATTTTACCTAGGATCTGCAGTTGAGTTCCAAAACCATACTTTTGCTGATTCATTATAATTATTTCCTCCAATCGTTGGCTTACAAATTTCACGCCAGAAAATATGAGCGGCAAAACTTCCCAATGAGACCGGGTGTGTTTAGTGGTGTTTTGCCCTATGTTCCGGATGTGAACATGTATATTTGTCTGTCAAATTGTACTACGCTGGTTACCCTTTCACGGACAGACCCGCCATCAACGAAGCGATATATATATATGGTTGTATACACCAAATAATTCATTGTATTTGTAAAGCTCCAGATGTCACTTTAACAGAGCAGCCCCCCTCTCTCATTCATCAAAGGAATTGTTTTCAAGATATCTTAGAAAGGCCACTCCAAAGTAAATATTAGCATTTTGGAACCCTCAGATGTGTATGCCCAAGATGGGTAATAAACTGACTAACCCCCGTGGATAGGCAGCCTGAAAGTTATACAATTTGAGATACCTTTCCAGGATGACCAACAATTTAGATGTCTATTACCTAGGTGTTAAATTGTCCCTGTTGTGTTGAATCCACGAATTCTAGACGTTAGATGAAAATTTAGCTAAGCAGAAACATATATTGCATTGTAGCTGTTAAATTCATTTAAAAATATAACTGGGATAAATTTCAATACTGTATAAAAATGTACAACTCCATGGATCTGAGAAATGCATTTCAGTTTTGTAATAAATTTAATGGATAACATATTCCTATATTTTTCAGGCATCTAATAAGTACATATGTGGTTTGTGTTTTAAATAGTGTCATGTGTTTTACACTCTCAGCAAGAAATATACAGATATGAAATACTTATATGGAATAGTAATAAATATAAGACCACATATGTTTGCTGATCTCAAGGTACTGTATGTATGTGATGTTAAGATAACTGAGAAAGTAATTGAATCCATGATGAAGGTATTATAATCCTTTTAAATCGTTTCATAGAAAATATAATTTTTAAACTCATTTTAATATATTATAAGTGGAATATTTTCATGTTTGGTCTTAAAACGATCAGAGAAAATTACACTGTGCGGACCATATATGAAACATATGATTTATTAATACAAGAGATTATAGTATGTTGGATAAACATTTTTAAAGGTTAAATAATTAGACTGCTAGCAATATTTGATGGTGGGGCTGCATTCCTGGGTGTTGTCTGCCACCTATAGATCAGAAACGGTATTACAGCCAAAAGGCATTTGGCTGCTCAGGGAGGCATTTCCCAAAATAAACTGTGAGATGTTCAGATCCAGGGGCGAATCTGAGACAAGCTCCGCAAGGGCAAATCAGAGACAAGCTCCGAAGGGCCTATCATATAGTTTCACCGATGATTAGAATAATAAAGGGAGCTGATTATCACGTGATATAACCTCAATTCAAGAGGATAGAGGAGGCTGGCTGGCTGACTATTTGCTGAACTTTTGACTGATAATTTTGCTGCTTTGGAACACAGTCACTATAAGCAAAACTGGGCTACCTTTTATTATCCATATTGCAATGCCCTAACAAGAAGTTCTGGAAGCTGAAATATCAATTTGGTTATTTTTGGTGAAGTATATGCGATTGATAAAAATATAATATTTAAATCAAAGGTATTTGTTAACTATAACTAGATTGCAGTTAGTAATTTTAGAAGGGCACACTTTGTATTTTAAGTTATATTCATAGTCCTGTGTAGTCTTAACTAGTCACTATTGCTAAATAATTTATTTGCTAAACAAAGGTCCTTTGTATTTCATGTTTCTAAGGCCTAGATTTAGAGTTTGGCGGTAGCCGTGAAAACCAGCGTTAGAGGCTCCTAACGCTGGTTTTAGGCTACCGCCGGTATTTGGAGTCATTCAAAAAAGGGTCTAACGCTCACTTTTCAGCCGCAACTTTTCCATACCGCAGATCCCCTTACGTAAATTGCGTATCCTATCTTTTCAATGGGATCTTTCTAACGCCAGTATTTAGAGTCGTGGCTGAAGTGAGCGTTAGAAATCTAACGACCAAACTCCAGCCGCAGAAAAAAACCAGGAGTTAAGAGCTTTTTGGGCTAACGCCGGTTCCTAAAGCTCTTAACTACTGTGCTCTAAAGTACACTAACACCCATAAACTACCTATGTACCCCTAAACCGAGGCCCCCTACATCGCCGCCACTCGATTAAATTTTTTTAACCCCTAATCTGCCGACCGCCACCTACGTTATACTTATGTACCCCTAATCTGCTGCCCCTAACACCGCCGACCCCTGTATTATATTTATTAACCCCCAATCTGCCCCCCACAATGTCGCCGCCAACTACCTACAATAATTAACCCCTAATCTGCCGACCGCAAAGCGCCGCTACTTAAGTTATCCTTATGTACCCCTAATCTGCTGCCCCTAACACCGCCGACCCCTATATTATATTTATTAACCCCTAATCTGCCCCCCACAACGTCGCCGCTACCTACCTACACTTATTAACCCCTAATCTGCCGAGCGGACCGCACCGCTATTATAATAAAGTTATTAGCCCCTAATCCGCCTCACTAACCCTATAATAAATAGTATTAACCCCTAATCTGCCCTCCCTAACATCGCCGACACCTAACTTCAAACATTAACCCCTAATCTGCCGACCGGAGCTCACCGCTATTCTAATAAATTTTTTAACCCCTAAAGCTAATTCTAACCCTAACCCTAACACCTCCCTAAGTTAAATATAATTTAAATCTAACAAAATAAATGAACTCTTATTAAATAACTTATTCCTATTTAAAGCTAAATACTTACCTGTAAAATAAACCCTAATATAGCTACAATATAAATTATAATTACATTGTAGCTATTTTAGGATTAATATTTATTTTACAGGCAACTTTGTAATTATTTTAACCAGGTACAATAGCTATTAAATAGTTAAGAACTATTTAATAGTTACCTAGTTAAAATAATAACAAAATTACCTGTAAAATAAATCCTAACCTAAGTTACAATTAAACCTAACACTACACTATCATTACATTAATTAAATAAAATATCTACAATTACCTACAATTAAACCTAACACTACACTATCAATACATTAATTAAATACAATATCTACAAATAACTACAATGAAATAAACTAACTAAAGTACAAAAAATAAAAAAGAACTAAGTTACAAAAAATAAAAAAATATTTACAAACATAAGAAAAATCTTACAACAATTTTAAACTAATTACACCTACTCTAAGCCCCCTAATAAAATAACAAAGACCCCCAAAATAAAAAATGCCCTACCCTATTCTAAATTACTAAAGTTCAAAGCTCTTTTACCTTACCAGCCCTGAACAGGGCCCTTTGCGGGGCATGCCCCAAGAAATTCAGCTCTTTTGCCTGTAAAAAAACACATACAATACCCCCCCCAACATTACAACCCACCACCCACATACCCCTAATCTAACCCAAACCCCCCTTAAATAAACCTAACACTAAGCCCCTGAAGATCTTCCTACCTTATCTTCACCATACCAGGTTCACCGATCGGTCCAGAAGAGCTCCTCCGATGTCCTGATCCAAGCCCAAGTGGGGGGGCTGTTCCGATCAGCCAATAGAATGCGAGCTCAATCTGATTGGCTGATTGGATCAGCCAATCGGATTGAACTTGATTCTGATTGGCTGATTCCATCAGCCAATCAGAATATTCCTACGTTAATTCCGATTGGCTGATAGAATCCTATCAGCCAATCGGAATTCGAGGGACGCCATCTTGGATGACGTCATTTAAAGGAACCGTCATTCGTCGTTCAGTCATCAGCCAGGATGGATGTTCCGCATCGGAGGTCTTCAGGATGCTGCCGCTCCGCTCCGGATGGATGACGATAGAAGATGCCGCCTGGATGAAGACTTCAATCGGATGGAAGACCTCTTCTGCCCCCCTTAGATGAAGACTTCTACCGGATCATGGACATCTTCAGCCCCCCGCTTGGGCTTGGATCAGGACATCGGAGGAGCTCTTTTGGAACGATCGGTGAACCTGGTATGGTGAAGATAAGGTAGGAAGATCTTCAGGGGCTTAGTGTTAGGTTTATTTAAGGGGGGTTTGGGTTAGATTAGGGGTATGTGGGTGGTGGGATGTAATGTTGGGGGGGGGGGGTATTGTATGTTTTTTTTTACAGGCAAAAGAGCTGAACTTCTTGGGGCATGCCCCGCAAAGGGCCCTGTTCAGGGCTGGTAAGGTAAAAGAGCTTTGAACTTTAGTAATTTAGAATAGGGTAGGGCATTTTTTTATTTTGGGGGGCTTTGTTATTTTATTAGGGGGCTTAGAGTAGGTGTAATTAGTTTAAAATTGTTGTAAGATTTTTCTTATGTTTGTAAATATTTTTTTATTTTTTGGAACTTAGTTCTTTTTTATGTTTTGTACTTTAGTTAGTTTATTTCATTGTAGTTATTTGTAGATATTGTATTTAATTAATGTATTGATAGTGTAGTGTTAGGTTTAATTGTAGGTAATTGTAGATATTTTATTTAATTAATTTAATGATAGTCTAGTGTTAGGTTTAATTGTAACTTAGGTTAGGATTTATTTTACAGGTAATTTTGTTATTATTTTAACTAGGTAACTATTAAATAGTTCTTAACTATTTAATAGCTATTGTACCTGGTTAAAATAATTACAAAGTTGCCTGTAAAATAAATATTAATCCTAAAATAGCTACAATGTAATTATAATTTATATTGTAGCTATATTAGGGTTTATTTTACAGGTACGTATTTAGCTTTAAATAGGAATAAGTTATTTATTAAGAGTTAATTTATTTAGTTAGATTTAAATTATATTTAACTTAGGGGGGTGTTAGGGTTAGGGTTAGAATTAGCTTTAGGGGTTAAAAAATTTATTAGAATAGCGGTGAGCTCCAGTCGGCAGATTAGGGGTTAATGTTTGAAGTTAGGTGTCGGCGATGTTAGGGAGGGCAGATTAGGGGTTAATACTATTTATTATAGGGTTAGTGAGGCGGATTAGGGGTTAATAACTTTATTATAATAGCGGTGCGGTCCGCTCGGCAGATTAGGGGTTAATAAGTGTAGGTAACTGGCGGCGACGTTGTGGGGGGCAGATTAGGGGTTAATAAATATAATATAGGGGTCGGCGGTGTTAGGGGCAGCAGATTAGGGGTACATAAGGATAATGTAAGTAGCGGCGGTTTACGGAGCGGCAGATTAGGGGTTAAAAATAATATGCAGGTGTCAGCGATAGCGGGGGCGGCAGATTAGGGGTTAATAAGTGTAAGGTTAGGGGTGTTTAGACTCGGGGTACATGTTAGAGTGTTAGGTGCAGACGTAGGAAGTGTATCCACATAGAAAACAATGGAGCTGTGTTAGGAGCTGAACGTGGCTTTTTTGCAGGTGTTAGGTTTTTTTTCAGCTCAAACAGCCCCATTGTTTTCTATGGGGGAATCGTGCACAAGCACATTTTTGAGGCTGGCCGCGTCCGTAAGCAACTCTGGTATCGAGAGTTGCAGTAGCGTTAAATATGCCTGTACGCTCCCTTTTTGGAGCCTAACGCAGCCATTCTGTGGACTCTCAATACCAGAGTTATTTTAAAGGTGCGGCCAGAAAAAAGCCAGCGTTAGCTACGCGGGTCGTTACCGACAAAACTCTAAATCTAGCCGTAAGTCAGGCCTATTATTAAGAGTAAATTCTCTCTGGGGTGTATTAAGTTATTTGATATATATATATATATATATATATATATATATATATATATATATATATATATATATATATATATATATATATACATATATTTTAGAATTTGCCTTATTGCTGCTAAAGAGTTTATTTCAGCTCAGAGAAATTGGCATAGGAATTGGTTGTTTGCACAAATAATATATATAATTTCTGATGTTTTAAATTAGAGTTATATAGGATCAATTGTAGGCTAAGTAGTTTAGTTGTACTGGTCTGAAAGTTAGTGGCCCATACTTTGGCCTAGATTTAGAGTTGGGCGGTAGCCGTCAAAACCAGCGTTAGAGGCTCCTAACGCTAGTTTTTAACGCCCTCTGGTATTTAGAATCAGTCATTAAAGGGTCTAACGCTCACTTTCCAGCCGCGACTTTTCCATACCGCAGATCCCCTTACGTCAATTGTGTATCCTATCTTTTCAATGGGATCTTTCTAACTCCGGTATTTAGAGTCGTGTCTGGAGTGAGCGTTAGAAATCTAACGACCAAACTCCAGCCGCAGAAAAAAGTCAGTAGTTAAGAGCTTTCTGGGCTAACACCGGTTTATAAAGCTCTTAACTACTGTGCTCTAAAGTACACTAACACCCATAAACTACCTATGTACCCCTAAACCGAGGCCCCCCCACATCGCCGCCACTCTATTAAAATTTTTTAACCCCTAATCTGCCGACCGCCACCTACATTATCCTTATGTACCCCTAATCTGCTGCCCCTAACACCGCCGACCCCTATATTATATTTATTAACCCCTAATATGCCGCCCCCGCTATCGCTGACCCCTGCATATTATTATTAACCCCTAATCTGCCGCTCCGTACACCGCCGCTACTTACATTATCCCTATGTACCCCTAATCTGCTGCCCCTAACACCGCCGACCCCTATATTATATTTATTAACCCCTAATCTGCCCCCCACAATGTCGCCTCCACCTGCCTACACTTATTAACCCCTAATCTGCCGAGCGGACCGCACCGCTACTATAATAAAGTTATTAACCCCTAATCCGCCTCACTCCCGCCTCACTAACCCTATACTAAATAGTATTAACCACTAATCTGCCCTCCCTAACACCTAACTTCAAACATTAACCCCTAATCTGCCGACCGGAGCTCACCGCTATTCTAATAAATTTTTTAACCCCTAAAGCTAAGTCTAACCCTAACACTAACACCCCCCTAAGTTAAATATAATTTAAATCTAACGAAATTAATTAACTCTTATTATATAAATTATTCCTATTTAAAGCTAAATACTTACCTGTAAAATAAACCCTAATATAGCTACAATATAAATTATAATTATATTGTAGCTATTTTAGAATTAATATTTATTTTACAGGTAACTTTGTATTTATTTTAACCAGGTACAATAGCTATTAAATAGTTAAGAACTATTTAATAGCTAAAATAGTTAAAATAATTACAAAATTACCTGTAAAATAAATCTTAACCTAAGTTACAATTAAACCTAACACTAGACTATCAATAAATTAATTAAATACAATACCTACAATTATCTACAATTAAACCTAAAACTACACTATCAATAAATGAATTAAATACAATATCTACAAATAAATACAATTAAATAAACTAACTAAAGTACAAAAAATAAAAAAGAACTAAGTTACAAAAAATAAAAAAACATTACAACCCACCATCCACATACCCCTAATCTAACCCAAACCCCCCTTAAATAAACCTAACACTAAGCCCCTGAAGATCTTCCTACCTTATCTTCACCATACCAGGTTCACCGATCGGTCCTGGCTCCAAAATCTTCATCCAAGCCCAAGCGGGGGCTAGACATCCATCATCCGACGGCTGAAGAAGTCCAGAAGAGGGTCCAAAGTCTTCATCCTATCCGGGAAGAAGAGTAGATCCGGACCGGCAACCATCTTCTTCCAAGCGGCATCTTCTATCTTCATCCGATGAGGACCGGCTCCATCGTGAAGACCTCCAGCGCGGACCCATCTTCTTCCGACGACGTCCAACTGAAGAATGACGGTTCCTTTAAGGGATGTCATCCAAGATGGCGTCCCTCGAATTCCGATTGGCTGATAGGATTCTATCAGCCAATCGGAATTAAGGTAGGAAAATTCTGATTGGCTGATGGAATAAGCCAATCAGAATCAAGTTCAATCCGATTGGCTGATCCGA
This sequence comes from Bombina bombina, assembly GCF_027579735.1. NCBI lineage: Eukaryota > Metazoa > Chordata > Amphibia > Anura > Bombinatoridae > Bombina > Bombina bombina. The sequence goes on from NC_069500.1 coordinate 352,371,241, forward strand.
TCAGCCAATCAGATTGAGCTCGCATTCTATTGGCTGTTCCGATCAGCCAATAGAATGCGAGCTCAATCTGATTGGCTGATCGGATCAGCCAATCGGATTGAACTTGATTCTGATTGGCTGATTCCATCAGCCAATCAGAATTTTCCTACCTTAATTCCGATTGGCTGATAGAATCCTATCAGCCAATAGGAATTCGAGGGACGCCATCTTCGATGACGTCCCTTAAAGGAACCGTCATTCTTCAGTTGGATGTCGTCGGAAGAAGATGGGTCCGCGCTGGAGGTCTTCACGATGGAGCCGGTCCTCATCGGATGAAGATAGAAGATGCCGCTTGGAAGAAGATGGTTGCCGGTCCGGATCTACTCTTCTTCCCGGATAGGATGAAGACTTTGGACCCTCTTCTGGACTTCTTCAGCCGTCGGATGATGGATGTCTAGCCCCCGCTTGGGCTTGGATGAAGATTTTGGAGCCAGGACCGATCGGTGAACCTGTTATGGTGAAGATAAGGTAGGAAGATCTTCAGGGGCTTAGTGTTAGGTTAATTTAAGGGGGGTTTGGGTTAGATTAGGGGTATGTGGATGGTGGGTTGTAATGTTGGGGGGGGGGTATTGTATGTGTTTTTTGACAGGCAAAAGAGCTGAATTTCTTGGGGCATGCCCCGCAAAGGGCCCTGTTCAGGGCTGGTAAGGTAAAAGAGCTTTGAACTTTTGTAATTTAGAATAGGGTAGGGCATTTTTTTATTTTGGGGGGCTTTGTTATTTTATTAGGGGGCCTAGAGTAGGTGTAATTAGTTTAAAATTGTTGTAATATTTTTCTAATGTTTGTAAATATTTTTTTATTTTTTGTAACTTAGTTCTTTTTTATTTTTTGTACTTTAGTTAATTTAATTGTATTTATTTGTAGATATTGTATTTAATTCATTTATTGATAGTGTAGTGTTAGGTTTAATTGTAGATAATTGTAGGTATTGTATTTAATTAATTTATTGATAGTCTAGTGTTAGGTTTAATTGTAACTTAGGTTAGGATTTATTTTACAGGTAATTTTGTAATTATTTTAACTATTTTAGCTATTAAATAGTTCTTAACTATTTAATAGCTATTGTACCTGGTTAAAATAAATACAAAGTTACCTGTAAAATAAATATTAATCCTAAAATAGCTATAATATAATTATAATTTATATTGTAGCTATATTAGGATTTATTTTACAGGTAAGTATTTAGCTTTAAATAGGAATAATTTATTTAATAAGAGTTAATTAATTTCGTTAGATTTAAATTATATTTAATTTAGGGGGTGTTAGTGTTAGGGTTAGATTTAGCTTTAGGGGTTAATACATTTAATAGAATAGCGGTGAGCTCCAGTCGGCAGATTAGGGGTTAATGTTTGAAGTTAGGTGTCGGCGATGTTAGGGAGGGCAGATTAGGGGTTAATACTATTTATTATAGGGTTAGTGAGGCGGATTAGGGGTTAATAACTTTATTATAATAGCGGTGCGGTCCGCTCAGCAGATTAGGGGTTAATAAGTGTAGGCAGGTGGAGGCGACGTTGTGGGGGGCAGATTAGGGGTTAATAAATATAATATAGGGGTCGGCGATGTTAGGGCAGCAGATTAGGGGTACATAGGGATAATGTAAGTAGCGGCGGTTTACGTAGCGGCAGATTAGGGGTTAATAATAATATGCAGGGTTCAGCGATAGCGGGGGCGGCAGATTAGGGGTTAATAAGTGTAAGGTTAGGGGTGTTTAGACTCGGGGTACATGTTAGAGTGTTAGGTGCAGACGTTGGAAGTGTTTCCCCATAGCAAACAATGGGGCTGCGTTAGGAGCTGAACGCGGCTTTTTTGCAGGTGTTAGGTTTTTTTTCAGCTCAAACAGCCCCATTGTTTTCTATGGGGGAATCGTGTACGAGCACGTTTTTTAAGCTGGCCGCGTCCGTAAGCAACTCTGGTATAGAGAGTTGCAGTGGCGTTAAATATGCATGTACGCTCCCTTTTTGGAGCCTAACGCAGCCATTCTGTGAACTCTCAATACCAGAGTTATTTAAAAGGTGCGGCCAGCAAAAAGCCAGCGTTAGCTACGCGGGTCGTTACCGACAAAACTCTAAATCTAGGCGTTTGGTATTTCATTGTGGTGATGTAATGCAATTCAATTGTGAATAAGGTTAATTCTAAAGGTACTTTTTTTTGCTTTGTAAAGAATATTGTAACAGTTTACGCTTGTATAGTTTGATTCATAATCTGGTTCCTTTAAATATAATTCAATGTGTTTATAAATTTAACTAATATAAAGAATTTAGGAATTTATATTAATTTTAATTGTTTCGTATATGCATTTTATTGGGGGTTTGTTTTAAAGAATAATTATTAAATATATTGTATTATAACCCGGCCATATACTGAAATTTATTTGTTTTGGAATTGTGAGTATGCTAGGGATGTTTGAAGAAGTTTAAGTAGGATGATTAAGGGTCTGACTCAAGTGCATTTTTTTACTTTTAATATGATGGTGTATGGTTTGTGTGGAAGTGGTTTGGATAAGGAGAAAGCAAGATTGATATGGTTGTTAGCATGTTGTGTAAAGGAGTTGTAGAATGTGCGTAATATATTGATTTTTAAGAAAGAGATAGTTAGTGTATGAGATTGTGTGGGCATAATCTGTGGGAAGTTGTTTTTGTATTTTTCTTTTGATAGGAGGTGATATGGGGACATAGATTCTGAAGGCATCTGGAAGATAAACAAGTGGAAGGATTGGATTTTATTTTTGTTTTGTTTTGTTTCTTTCTCCAGTTTGTTTTTGTCTTTATTTGAATTATGTTTAATTTATTCTGTGTGATTATTTAAGTTTTATGTTTGCATTTTGAATTCTTTCTGATGACAACATTTTCGGTCAATATTTCAGTTGTTTTGTAACAAGAGATATTTTGTTTGCATTTGTTATTATGATTTTATTCTGTATATATGTATATATGATTATTTTTCTACTAAAACAATTACAAAACGATTGTCTGGGGTTGCTGTGTTCCTTGTTCAGAGAGGAATTGCCTGGTGTTTCGCTGCTGGACTGACCGTAATAGGCGAGATCAGATTGATATACTACAGGAGAGTTCTACTCTGTGAAAAGCATTACTGGGCTAAAAAGAAGCTGCACCCGGGTGGTAAATCACCATAGAACAGGCTAACAATTGTATTGAGCTGGTTGTTCGTTCCTGTGAGTGCGCTTCTCTATGTATGCATTTGGGGACCCAGTTTACCACTGTTATGCTGGAATAAAAAGTGAATTTTAGTTAGTGATTCAGGGCTAGATAACATGTGGAGATCTATTTAGTGTTCGAGCGTTAAATTCCCTAGAGATTAAGTTCGCACACGTCGTGTAGTCCTGGTATTATAAGTGGAAAGTAAAAATGTTGTGCACGCATGAAACCTGATGTGCGCAAAAAGTTAACGACAGGATATATCATAATAACCCCATATACTTTAATGGAGCAGCAAAATAAAGAAAAAACTTACACTATACTCATGCACTTTCCTTTATCGCTATAAAACCCCTTAACTGTCATATACCCCTACTCTTTTATCCCTGCTACACTATAAACCCCTAATCTGCCATAACCCCCATCGCTATTATCCCCTACACTATTAACCCATAAACTACTACAAACCCCCACCGCAATAAACCCCCTAATCTATTAACCCCTAAACTGCTACAACCCCCACCACAATAATCCCTACACTATTTAACCCTTTAACCACCATTACCCCACAGCACAATAACCCCTACACTACATAACATCCTAACACCTAACCCCCCAAAACCCCTAACATAAGACCGCCTAAGTTGCAAAAAATAAAAAACCACTACCAGTAAAAAATAAATAATTACCAAAAAAATAAAAAACACTACTAAAAAAGCCTTATCCAAAATCTAAAGTACCATTAAAACCTCCCCTAGAAAAAAAAACCCTATACCAAAAATAAAACTTACTCTAAAAATCATCATGAAAAACAAAATTTATGCTTACCTGATAAATTTCTTTCTTTCCGGACATGGAGAGTCCATGACGTCATTCCAATTACTAGTGGGATATTCAACTTCTGGCCAGCAGGAGGAGGCAAAGAGCACCCCAGCAAAGCTGTTAAGTGTAACTGCCTTACCCATAACCCCCAGTCATTAAGCCAAAGGAAATGGAAAGGAAGAAACAAAAGGGTGAAAAGGTGCCTAAGGTTTACACAAAAAAAACTGCTGAATCATAATTTAAAAAGAGGGCATGTCGTGGACTCTCCATGTCCGGAAAGAAAGAAATTTATCAGGTAAGCATATTTTTTTTCTTCTTTCCTATGACATGGAGAGTCCACAACGTCATTACAATTACTAGTGGGAACCAATACCCAAGCTAGAGGACACAAAATGAACAGGGAGGGAGAAAAAGGCAGGAGGACCTAAACAGAAGGCACCACCACTTGAAGAACCTTTCTCCCAAAAGAGGCCTCAGCTGAGGCAAAAGTATCAAATTTGTAGAATTCGGAAAAAGTATGCAAAGAGGACCATATTGCCGCCTTGCAAATCAAAGCCACAGAAGCTTCATTTTTGAAAGTCCAAGAAGAGGAGACAGCCCTAGTGGAATGAGCCGTAATTCTCTCAGGAGGCTGCTGTCCAGCAGTCTCAGAAGTCAAACAAATCAAACTTCTCAACCAGAGAGACAGAGAAGTAGAAGTGGCCTTCTGACCCTTACGCTTTCCAGAGAAAACAACAAACAGGGCAGAGATTGCTGAAAATCTTTAGTAGCTTGTAAGTAAAAATTTAGAGCCTGCACAACATTCAAATTATGCAAAAGATGTTCCTTTTGAGAAGAAGGATTAGGACAAAAAGAAGGAACAACAATTTCCTGATTAATGTTTCAATCCGATACCACCTTAGGGAGAAATCCCAATTTAGTTTGAAGGACCACCTTATTAGCATGAAAAATAAGGTAGGGGGAATCACACTGCAGAGCTGAAAGCTCAGACACTCTGCGAGTGGAAGAAATAGCAACAATGAAAAAATTTCCACCATAACAGTTTTATATCAACAACATGCATTGGCTCAAACGGAGCCTGCAGCAAAACTTTAAGAACTAAATTAAGGCTCCATGGGGGAGCAACAGGTTTAAACACAGGCATGATTCTAACCAGGGCCTGTACAAAGGCTTGAACATATGATAGGTCTGCCAGACGTTTGTGCAAAAGGGTAGATAACGCAGAAATCTGATCCTTTAGAGTACTGACAGATAAACCCTTATCCAGTCCATCCTGAAGAAAAGACAACATCCAGGGAACCCTTATCTGGCTCCAGGAGAACCTCTTAGATTTACACCAGGAAAGATATTTACACCATATCTCATGGTAAATCTTGCGAGTAACCGGTTTCCGCGCCTGAATCATAGTTTCAATGACCACTTCAGAAAAAAACATGTTTAGACAGAACTAGGTGTTCAATCTCCAAGCAGTTAGCTTTATAGAATCTAGGTTTGGATGGAGGAAAGGAACCTGAAGTAGAAGGTCTTTCCTCTGAGGTAACCTCCAAGGAGGTAGAGATGACATCCTCACTAGATCCGTGAACCAGATCCTGCGAGGCCATGCAGGAGCTATTAGTATCACCAATGCTCTCTCGTGTTTGATATGAGCAATGTCTCGTGGAAGGAGAGCAAACTGAGGAAACAGATAAGCTAGAGAAAACCTCCAAGGAACCGCTAGAGCATCTATCAGAATGGTCTGAGGCTCTCTTGACCTTGAACTGTACTTTGGAACCTTGGCCTCTTGGTGGGGCACTATCAGATCCAACTCTTGAACTGCCCACTTGAGGGATATCTGAGAGAAGACTTCCGGATGGAGAGTCCATTCCCCGGGATAAAAGGTCTGTCTGCTCAGAAAATCTGCTTCCCAGTTGTCCACTCCTGGAATGGCGATGGCAGATAGGAGACAATTGTGGGTTTCCGACCCACTATAGAATGCGAGTCACCTCCTTCATGGCTAAGGAACTCTGAGTCCCTCCCTGGTGGTTGATGTAAGCCACTGAGGTGATGTTGTCCGATTGGAATCCTATAAACTGGACCAACAACAGTAGAGGCCATGCTGATATGGCATTGAAGATAGCTCTCAACTTCAAGATGTTTATTGGAAGAGAGGACTCTTCCTGAGACCACAGGCCCTGAGACTTTAGAAGGCCCCAAATAGCTCCCCAGCCTGACAGGCTGGCGTCCATAGTCACAATTTCCCAGGAAGCTCTCAGAAGGCAAGATGCCTCGAGACAAATGTTCCTGTCACACCCACCATGAGAGAGGGAGTCTCTTGTTAGATTGTCCAGATTTATCCTCTGAGATAAATCTAAAAGATCTCTGTTCCATTGACAGAGCATACAAAGCTGCAGCGATCATAGATGAAACCGAGCAAAAGGAATGATGTCCATGGATGCCACAATCAGACCAATCACCTCCATGCATTGGGCCACAGATGGGCGAAAGGCAGACTGGAGAGAAAGGCAGGAGGCAAGAATCCTGTCTTTTCTGACCTTTCATCAGAAAAATCTTCATGAACAGGGATTCTATTATAGTCCCTAAGAAATATTGATGTTGAGAGTGTGGTATAACCCAGCATAAACCACACCCTTAGGGGGCGCCTCCAAACACAAATGAGAAAAAATAGTAATGTGAAAGGAAAAAGAGAAAATGGATATACAACTCTATAAGCACTATATCTACCAAACAATGTCCATAGGAGATATGTGAAAAAACAAGTTCCAATGTACAATAGTCCAAAAAAGTGTGGCAGCTCTCGGTTGTAGGATGGTCTTCCTACGATGTTAGATAACAGAAAAAAGAAAAAACAGAGGCGCCGACATGGCCTAGTAATGCAAAGATAAGTGGCTCCAATAAACACAAATCCAGATGTATACTCACAAGAGCAGCGCACCCTGTGGTGCTATTGATGCAGGCCGGAGCCTCGCAGTGGTCCAGCTCACTGTGGGATTGAAGTGGATACCCAGAAGATGTCCCTGGGGGGATTGATAGTAGATATCCTATGTGGACACAAAGTATATGCACATAGCCCAGTATTGTTAAGACAGAGAGACAAGTAAGTAAAGAATAAACTTACAAGATCCAATGCACCTCCAGGTGCATTAACAGCAGGCTGGGACCTAACAGTCGCCCAGCAGACTGGAAAACTCCCAGCAGGTCTTGGTCTTCCTCAAGTGGCTAATAGCAGCACAGCCCAATTATGTACTCACAAAAAATACACCAAAGGGCAAGCAAGTGTATTAAAATGTATAAAACTTTAATAAAAAGTGACACTTGCTATTTAACAGGATATGCATAATGAGAACACAATCTGATAGGTGCAACAATTAAGACAATTCATTAGTCACAACTGTGTATAATTAGTTGGTATGGTAACTTTTGTAAACAATCCATTCACTGCAGTCTTCAAAAACATATAAGCAGACAAAAGTTTTCCCATTTAAATGCACATAATTATTCAGAGATGACATAAATAAATAACATTTGGTAGTTGTGCAGAGCCCCACTACAAGTGCTATTCTGAGAGCAAATCAAACAAATATGTTTGTACATAATAAAGGTAAATATATACATAGGAGTGAATATATAAAAATAAAACATAATTTATGCTTACCTGATAAATTTATTTCTCTTGTGGTGTATCCAGTCCATGGATCATCCATTACTTGTGGGATATTCTCCTTCCCAACAGGAAGTTGCAAGAGGATCACCCACAGCAGAGCTGCTATATAGCTCCTCCCCTAACTTCCATATCCAGTCATTCGACCGAAACAAGCCGAGAAAGGAGAAACCATAGGGTGCAGTGGTGACTGTAGTTTAAATTAAAATTTAGACCTGCCTTAAAAAGACAGGGCGGGCCATGGACTGGATCCACCACAAGAGAAATAAATTTATCAGGTAAGCATAAATTATGTTTTCTCTTGTAAGGTGTATCCAGTCCACGGATCATCCATTACTTGTGGGATACCAATACCAAAGCTAAAGTACACGGATGAAGGGAGGGACAAGGCAGGCTTAAATGGAAGGAACCACTGCCTGTAGAACCTTTCTCCCAAAAATAGCCTCTGAAGAAGCAAAAGTATCAAATTTGTAAAATTTTGAAAAGGTATGAAGCGAAGACCAAGTCACCGCCTTGCAAATCTGTTCAACAGAAGCCTCATTCTTAAAGGCCCAGGTGGAAGCCACAGCTCTAGTAGAATGAGCTGTAATTCTTTCAGGGGGCTGCTGTCCAGCAGTCTCATAGGCTAAGCGTATTACGCTCCGAAGCCAAAAAGAGAGAGAGGTTGCCGAAGCTTTTTGACCTCTCCTCTGTCCAGAGTAAACAACAAACAGTGTAGATGTTTGGCGAAAATCTTTAGTAGCTTGTAAGTAAAACTTCAAAGCACGGACCACGTCCAGATTATGTAAAAGACGTTCCTTCTTTGAAGAAGGATTAGGACACAATGATGGAACAACAATCTCTTGGTTGATTTTCTTGTTAGAAACTGCATTAGGTAAAAACCCAGGTTTTGTACGCAGAACTACTTTATCTGAATGGAAAATCAGATAAGGAGAATCACATTGTAAGGCAGATAACTCGGAAACTCTACGAGCCGAGGAAATAGCTACCAAAAAAAGAACTTTCCAAGATAAAAGTTTAATATCAATGGAATAAAGGGGTTCAAACGGAACCCCTTGAAGAACTTTAAGAACCAAGTTTAAGCTCCATGGGGGAGCAACAGGTTTAAACACAGGCTTAATTCTAACCAAAGCCTGACAAAAAGCTTCAACATCTGGAACTTCTGCCAGACGCTTGTGCAAAAGAATAGACAGAGCAGAAATCTGTCCCTTTAAAGAACTAGCTGATAATCCTTTTTCCAAACCCTCTTGGAGAAAGGACAATATCCTAGGAATCCTAACCTTACTCCATGAGTAATTCTTGGATTCACACCAATAAAGATATTTACGCCATATCTTATGATAGATTTTCCTGGTGACAGGCTTTCGTGCCTGTATAAGGGTATCAATGACTGACTCGGAGAAGCCACGCTTTGATAAAATCAAGCGTTCAATCTCCATGCAGTCAGTCTCAGAGAAATTAGATTCGGATGATTGAAAGGACCTTGTAGTAGAAGGTCTTGTCTCAGAGGCAGTGTCCATGGTGGAAAGGATGACATGTCCACTAGGTCTGCATACCAGGTCCTGCGTGGCCACGCAGGTGCTATCAATATCACCGATGCTCTCTCCTGTTTGATTTTGGCAATCAGTCGAGGGAGCAGAGGAAACGTTGGAAACACATAAGCCAGGTTGAATAACCAAGGCGCTGCTAGAGCATCTATCAGTGCCGCTTCTGGGTCCCTGGACCTGGATCTGTAACAAGGAAGCTTGGCGTTCTGGCGAGATGCCATGAGATCCAGTTCTGCTTTGCCCCAACGATGAACCAATTGAGCAAACACCTCCGGATGGAGTTCCCACTCCCCCGGATGAAAAGTCTGACGACTTAGAAAATCTGCCTCCCAGTTCTCTACACCTGGGCTATGGATTGCTGATAGGTGGCAAGAGTGAGTCTCTGCCCAGCGAATTATCTTGGAGACTTCTAACATCGCTAGGGAACTCCTGGTTCCCCCTTGATGGTTGATGTAAGCCACAGTCGTGATGTTGTCCGACTGAAATCTGATGAACCTCAGGGTTGCTAACTGAGGCCAAGCTAGAAGAGCATTGAATATTGCTCTTAACTCCAGAATATTTATTGGGAGGAGTTTCTCCTCCTGAGTCCACGATCCCTGAGCCTTCAGGGAATTCCAGACTGCACCCCAACCTAGAAGGCTGGCATCTGTTGTTACAATTGTCCAATCTGGCCTGCGAAAGGTCATACCTTTGGACAGATAGACCCGAGAAAGCCACCAGAGAAGAGAATCTCTGGTCTCTTGATCCAGATTTAGCAGAGGGGACAAATCTGTATAATCCCCATTCCACTGACTGAGCATGCATAGTTGCAGCGGTCTGAGGTGTAGGCGCGCAAATGGCACTATGTCCATCGCCGCTACCATCAAGACGATTACTTCCATACACTGAGCCACCAAAGGGCGCGGAATAGAATGAAGAACACGGCAAGATTTTAGAAGCTTTGTTAACCTGGATTCTGTCAGGTAAATCTTAATTTCTATAGAATCTATCAGAGTCCCTAGGAAGGAGACTCTTGTGAGTGGGGATAGAGAACTCTTTTCCTCGTTCACCTTCCACCCATGTGACTTGAGAAATGCCAGAACTATGCCCGTATGTGACTTGGCAATCTGAAAGCTTGACGCCTGTATCAGGATGTCGTCCAGATAAGGGGCCACTGATATACCTCACGGTCTTAGGACCGCCAGAAGCGATCCCAGAACCTTTGTAAAGATTCTTGGAGCTGTAGCTAACCCGAAGGGAAGAGCCACAAATTGGTAATGCCTGTCCAGAAAGGCAAACCTAGGAACCGATGATGATCTTTGTGAATCGGTATTTGAAGGTAAGCATCCTTCGAATCCACTGTGGTCATGTACTGACCCTCCTGGATCATAGGTAGGATAGTCCGAATAGTTTCCATTTTGAACGATGGAACTCTGAGGAATTTGTTTAACCCCTTAAGGACCAGCGACGTACCCTGTATGTCACTGGCCTTTTTTTGGGACTTGATTGTTTTATAGCGCGGTCTTGCCACCAGCGTTGAGACTGCTCTATTCCACAAAGCCTGCTGGAGGGAGGGCATTAATAGCGTGTTCTTGCTAGACTTGTGCTATTATGTCCTTAAAAAACACTTAACGACCAGTGATATACAGGGTACATTGTGGTCATTAAGGGGTTAAGATCTTTAGATCCAAAATGGGTCTGAAGGTTCCCTCTTTTCTGGGAACCACAAGCAGATTTGAATAAAAGCCCTGTCCCTGTTCTGTCTGTGGAACTGGACAGATCACTCCCATAACTAGGAGGTCTTGCACACAGCGTAAGAATGCCTTTTTCTTTATCTGTTTTTTTTTTCCAAACTTTATTTAAAGAAAAGAATCCAAGACATACAAAATAAGTACAATCACATTGGTATACTAGGTTTCGATATCAACATATGCAGAATAAGGCATATAAGGCAGTGATCGTGTTAAAAGGCCCGATACTGAAATGAAATCATCATGCATGTACTTGGACTCACTTTTTATCAAAAATATCGAAATAGACAGACAAACAAAGGGAAGAAAAAGAAAGAAAAAGAAAAGGGAGAAAGCATACTAAGATAAGGAAAGAAGGAGAATAGCGTAGAAGGAAAAACGGAAAGATCAACAAACAACAAATATGCTCATACTCACCCAGGGTACCTCCGGATCCCCCCCATCCAGCCAACACCACGCCTCCGCAAATGAAAGGAATTCTCAACTGTTTGAATCAGTGGAAAGACACCAGTTGCCCTTTAGATTTTCGTTTAAGACATACAGACTGTTTTTAAAGGGAAAGAGAACTCTATCCCTAACTATGTTTGGTAGCTGCATCAAATATACCTCCCATTTAAGAAGAAACCTCTTCACTCTTTTCTCAGGGTCTCCCCTTGTATCTGCCTGCTCAATTAACATCTGAGTATGTACCGCTCTAAGCAGCTGTTGAAATGGAGGGGTTCTCTTTCCCACCCATTCCCTAAGGATAGCCTGTTTAGCTAGCATGAGAACTGTAGTTATAAAAGTGTTGTATTTATGTGTCTGGTCTCTAGGCGTAAGAAAAATCACATACTGTGCTGAAAGGGGTAAAATCTGCTTGGTTAGTTTACCCAGCCAAAACGAGATCTTCCGCCAGAACCTCTGCACCTTTGGGCACCCCCACAACAGATGAATCCAGTCAGGGGATACCCTGCTACATTTACTGCATAGATCATGTGCCCCTCGAACCCATTTTGCACGCATGCCAGGGGTAATATAAGCTTGGTGCAAGAACTTTAGGTGCGATTCTCTCAATTTTGCAGAGATGGTGCCCTGAATTGCCCTCTCAAAGCTCAAAGTAATCTGCGCTGTGTCCACCTCTAAATCTGCAAAAACCATTTCGATACGATCCCACGCAGAGTGGAATCCTCAAAATGACGATACAACAGAGTATATGTGTGTGTGAGTTTGTAAGGTCCCAGTTTTGCCAAGGCACAAAGTCTGTCTATATTGGAAGGGTCCTTAGACAACAGTCCCCCTGAAATTAATGTGGAAATGTAATGTCTGCATTGGAAGTACGCAAACCTATGGGTGCTGGGGAGATCATACTTCACCCGTAAGTCTTGAAAAGGTAGAATGTCAAAGTTCAAGGGGTGCAGTAGTTGATAAAGTCTGGTCAGATTCGATTCTTGCCATATCTGAAATGCTTGTGTAGTATAACCAGGAAGGAAATTAAGGTTACCCTGTATTGGGAGATATTTACTAGTAGATTTCTGCAATCCCCATAGTTTGCAAATCTTGGCCCAGGCTCTCAAGGGGTCCCTAAATAAGATATGATTTTGTACGAATATGGGTAATGATTTAAAATCCGCATGAGGCAAGAAAGCCAAGTGTAGCGGTTTGATGAAGTTAGACTCTAAATTAGGGACTGTATAAAAGTCATTCCCTACCAGCCAATCCAGTATGAACCTAGAAAGAGCTGCCCAATTATACCACATGATATTAGGAAGACGGAGCCCACCCCCAGTCACCGGCATTGACAGAGGAGTCTTACCTATCCTGTGTTTCTTACCCTGCCAAATGAAATTGCCAATGGAAGTCTGCAAGGAGGCAATGTCTTGCTGGGTAAGAAGCAAGGGCAACATCTGCAAGGGGTAAAGAAGCTTAGGCAGAGCAACCATCTTGAAAAGATGCACCCTTCCTGAAAGAGAAAGGGGGAACTTCACCCAACTCAGCAACATTTGTTTAATATCTTTTACAATCCCACCAAGATTAAGAGAATATAGTTTATGAGGATTGACATGTATGCGAATGCCCAAGTATTTAAAGCAGCCGTCAGTAATTGTAAGACCAGTACCCGCCAGATCTGTGTTACAGGAGTTCTGCAACCACGTGACTTCAGATTTGTCGATATTAATCTTGTATCCTGAGAACTTGCCAAATTCCTCAATAATATCCAAGAGAGGGCGCAAATTGGCACCCGGGTCACCTATGAAGAGCAACAGATCGTCAGCATATAATGAAAGATGCTGGCGTCGGCCGTGTATGTTTAAACCCGCACAATGCTGTCTGATGTAGGATGCTAGGGGCTCGATGGCCAGATCAAAGAGGAGAGGAGAAAGGGGGCACCCCTGTCTCGTACCCCTCTGCAACGTAAAAGAGGGAGAAAGCCCTCCGTTTATTATGAGAGAAGCCTTGGGGGCCATGTACAATTGCTGCAAGAAGTTGGAAAAGTTACCCCGGATACCAAAGTGAGATAGTGATGTGTGTAAATGGTCCCACTCAATGCGATCAAACGCCTTTTCAGCATCAAGCGCCAAAAGGCAAGCATCTGGCAGTTGAGAGGGGGGTTGTACATGTGCGTTGTACCAATAATGGGTCACCACACCAAGAGTTTTCCTGATGTTCAACACTGACGATCTGCCCTTTACAAAACCAGTTTGGTCGGCATGGACTATATGCGGTAAAACCGTTGCCAATCTATCCGCCAGGATCTTCGTCAAAAGTTTATAGTCTCCATTTAACAATGAAATGGGGCGATAAGATGAGGTAAGAGTGGGATCCCTATCGGGTTTCAATAAAAGACAGATGTTGGCTTCAGAGAATCTGTCGTTTATTTGCTCAGTGCCTGCCAGGTACGCAGAGTAAAGGGAAGATAGGACAGGGGCCAGTTCTTCATCCAGTATTTTAAAATATTCGGCGGGTAGCCCGTCGGGGCCCGCCGCCTTGCCCAGCTTGTTCTGCCGAATGGCCTTAAGAACCTCTTGAGGAAGTATCCTAGAGTTCAAGAGGGAGGTCTGGTCCTCCGTAAGAGTAGGGAGCTGCACTGCATCCCAAAACTTATGTTTTGCTTCTGAATGAATTAATTGTTTAGAATATAGGGAAGCATAATAGTCTACAAATTCGGCCATGATGTCTTTGGAATCGACAGTTATGGTACCCTTGGATTTAATGGCTAGGATCTGGGACCTAGGCTTGTAAGAGTGAACCAACTTGGCGAGTAACCTGCCAGCCTTATTACCATGCCGATAATAACGCCCCTGCCTGTGGATATTGATTTTATTGTCTTGTTGAGCGAGGTATGTATCCCTAGTTTGTTTAAGGTCATAGTACGCTTTCCTAGTCAGCAATGTAGGGGTAGATAGATAGTTATTATAAGCCTCAGTGAGTTGAGAAAGAAGAGCCCCATCCACCCTCTTAAGCTGCTTGTTATGATGCGCTGTGAAAGAGGTTATATGGCCCCTCATCACCGCTTTGGAGGCATGCCAAAATAAATCTGGAGCACTTGAGTGGGAAGCATTGTCCGACGCGTAGTGTGTCCAGGAGGCTTTTAAATGGCGATGAAACTCAATGTTATTATAGAGGTGAAGAGGGAATCTCCAAGTATTGTTTGGAGGCTTAGGAAGCTGAGGCTGAAGGAATAAGGTAACTGGGGCATGGTCTGAAATAGTAACTTGACCTATACCTATGAACGAGATCTGTGGCGTGATACTTGGTGCAGTCAGAAAGTAGTCAATACGTGACATGGTATGATGCGTTTTAGAAAGGCAAGTGAAATCTCTCTCAACAGGGTTTCTAGCTCTCCACACATCTACCAGGTTCAAAGTTTCTTTAAAGGAGCCAATAAGGGATACCTCCCGCTTATATCTAGACATATTTATCTTCAAAGCTTTTGAGACAGAAGGGTCTCTAAACCTATGTAGGGGAAGAGCCTGAGCCAAGTTAAAATCACCTCCCATAATTATAGGAGCGTTATATGTGGCCAATGTGGCTAAAAGGTTCGTCCAAAAGTCAGGGTCATATGCATTAGGGCCATAAACATTGCATAGGGTGTATGTGGAAGTGTCAGTTTGAATTAAGGCAATTATAAATCTCCCCTTCTTGTCTATCTCTACCTTAGAAAAAACAACTGCCAAACCTTTGCGCACTAGGACTGCAAACCCCCTCTTCCTACCCTCTGTGGGGGAGCTTATAATCTGTCCGACCCAGCGTATTTTTAATTTCTCATGTTCCTCAGCTGTTAATTTCGTCTCTTTGAGTAAAGCTATGTCAGCCCTTAATGAGTCTAAATGGTGAAGAATCATGCTCCTCTTTGCCGGGGATGTGATGCCCCCTACATTCCAAGCAATAACTTTAATGGGAGGCGACATATCTAAAGCTTATAATGGTAATACATGTATGTGCTGTGTAATTTTGACTTACATTTATATGATGACAGTGTTTAGCCTTCGTTGGTTGGCAGTGAGGCGGAGGGGAGGGAGCCAGAGGCCCCCAGGCATAGAGTCCACAGCAGCTATGGAGGAAGCGAGAACATAATATGGCATTAGTATTATGCTGAGGCCGACGTTTTCCAACCACAGCTGTATAAACAGTACAAGATATTTTCAACATTCCAGAGTTTAAAATAACCTCAAGAGGCTTAGCATAGATCAAGACAATGGAGTCAGATATACAATGATTAGATTTTCTATATTGGGACCAACAATTACCAAGCACGATTGTATTTGTATTGAAAAATATGTTCAGCATTTCAAGAAATGGCTCTACTTCAAGGGGTGTAGCGCAGGGTAGAAGGGAGGGAACAGACAAACAATGGCCAGGCAAAGTGTGAGGTGGGAGCATACATAGCAGACATTCAGGAACAATACCCCTAGAACAGAGCAGCTCTGCAACACCAACGGCAGTGGACCATAGGAGATGGAAGGCAGACAGGGGATCGCCATCCAAAGGTGCTAGATGCAAGTCAAGGGCCAAACATGCAGGAAAGGGGGTGGGAAACCTAGAATGAGTAGGGGCTCTACCGATAACATACCTGTCTGAACCATGGGTTATGCGACGAGGGGGGTATTGCATAATCTTAATAAGGTGGGGTGTGTAGGAGCTGGGACTAGAGCAAACATTGAGAGTACTAAGAGAACAAACCATATGAACAACCATACTTATTATGAAATCTATGTCGCCTATGTGGGCCGGAGAGGAGACACTGCAACACCTGCAAACGTCAATGACGTAAGAGAGTATTTCAGACAGAGGCAAGTGCTTAACAGCAGAAGAGAACTCGACGTCCAAGTGCCCCCCCTCCAAGCCCCACAGGCACACACAACTGAGAACTATTAACCACAACCATGGTCTCTGCAAGATAGGGACCAAACATGTCATAAGATACATTTTATGTAAAAAAAGAGAACATTGATTCTTGTTAGAGTCTTATCAACCATTATCCTGCCTTCGCTCTGTAGACAGAAATGCTTGCGCTGCTGCAGGCGAGTGGAAAGTTTTTGGACCTGAAAGGGTCTGGATCTTAAGGGTAGCTGGAAACATAAGAGCAAATTTACGCCCCTGTTCATGCAAGGTGGAACAGAGTGAGGCAAAGTCCCTGCGTCTCTTAGTGACTTCCACCGAAAAATCTTGAAACAACAAGAGGCGGTGATCTTCATAAATTACTTCTTTAGCCGTTCTGTATGCTCTTAGAATGGCAAGCTTGTCCTGGAAATTCAAACACTTAAAGATTACTTGACGTGGTTTTTCCCTGGAGTTGTCCAGATATCTGTTAGGGCCAATGCGGTGTGATCTCTCAATATCCAGTGGGAGGCAATCCAAAGGCATGCCCAGGAGCTTTGGAAGGGTTGAGGCGGCAAAGTCCAATAGATCTTTATCTTTGATAGATTCAGGAACACCTACAATTCGCAGGTTGTTTCGTCTACTGTGGTTTTCTAAATCTTCTACTTTGTCCATTAACTGTTGATTTTGTTTTAGCAAGTGCTTCAATGAAATATCTGATTCTTGCTGCCTATCCTCAACCCCCGAAATTCTCTGTTCTGCAGCAGACATACGTGTAGAAAAGAGTCTCACCTCACTGGTCAAAGTATCAACACCAGCCTGCAAACTGTCCATCTTTGGTAAGAAAAATGCTTTAAGTTCTTGGAAGAGTGAGGAGTGGTCACCAGGTGAATTGTTTTCAATATCTGCAAGTGAGGTGTTTGCCTGAGATTCAATAAGGATTTTGTGCCTCTTGTCCTGATTTTTTGTTGTTTGACTCATGGTGCTACTTGAAGGCGATGGCAGCCTGTGAAAATACTCGTCTACTTTCATAGAACAAATTGTACAAGAGGACTAGTATTGCAGGAACGCTATGCATAAACCACAAAGTGACACTGAAATTCTGTGAGATGCAGCGGCCCCTCAGGCTGTGAACGAGTAAGATGAGTAAGAAACAAACAAGTAAGCTGTATTTATCACAAGAGCATTCCTCTTGCCCCGTAGGCTCCCTTCCCTTCTTATCTCACACTAGAAATGTTAGTCCCAGGTGTAATAGGATAAATTCACTGAGGTAGCTAGGAAGCAGTAAAGTGTCAGGCAGATTATTCAGTTAGAAGTTATGGGCCTCGAGTGCGCTCACAAGATCACATGAGACAGATGTAAAAAATTTAGCTATACCAGCTACGCAGCAAATAATAGAGAAACTCTGCCCCACTCTGAAAACATAGACCCTAGATATAGTCCTGGGAATTTTTTTTAGCTATACCAGCTATGCAATAGAGCAGAACGTTCCATATGTCTAGCCCTTGTGCGGTTATAGATTGCTGAGTTTGTTCACAGCTTCAGCGCTGCAGCCCTCTGTCCCAGGCCCTCAGTAATCTACCAACTTGTGTCTTGATATAAGTTTGCTTTTTTTTTTTTTTTTTTTTTTTGTATTTACTTGCTCTCCCTTCCAAGATGAAGTGAAGCAGGCCGGATTACTTAAATGCAGTCAATTGCTATCAGCATTGCTTCTAATTGAGTTAATCATTTAGCCCACAATGTCCCTTCAGGGTGCGTGTTACCTGAATACCGCTTATTATTGTCCCCTTTTCAGCCGCCACAAAGACAGTTAATCCGGCTGGATCGGTATCCTATAGCATTGCCGATATATTCCATAGGCTGTATGATTCTGCAGCTCCGTCCGGGCTGTGACGGGTATGGAGGTAGGGAGGGATCCTCCAAGATGGCGCCCGCGAGGTCCGTTAGGTGCGCAGCGTGGCGCAGATAGAAATGCCTTCCGAGGCAAGGGCGATTTTCGGCCCTTCACAATCTATTCCTGGCCGGTTGGGGTCTTATTACATCTACCCAACAAGGCGGTAACGTGGGATAAGGCAGCCGGCAGCAGAAAATGGGATATATTCAGAGTTGAATTGCGGAGCTCTTCTCTTCTGCTGCCAGCCGCTAGCTCCGCCCACCGGAAGTCCTTTATCTGGTTTACAGATAATCTCGAAAGGTGAAATCTCCCTTGAGGAGGGGAAGCTTTGAAGTCCAGAAGATATCCCTGAGATATGATCTCCAATGAACATCTCTTGCCCACGCCTGGGCGAAGAGAGAAAGTCTGCCCCCTACTAGATCCGTTACCGGATAGGGGGCCATTCCTTCATGCTGTCTTAGAGGCAGCAGCAGGCTTTCTGGCCTGCTTGACTTTGTTCCAGGACTGGTTAGGTTTCCAGCCCGGCTTGGATTGAGCAAAAGTTCCCTCTTGTTTTGTAGCAGAGGAAGTTGATGCTGCACCTGCCTTGAAATTTCGAAAGGCACGAAAATTAGACTGTTTGGCCCTTGATCTGGCCCTGTCCTGAGGAAGGGTATGACCCTTACCTCCAGTAATGTCAGCAATAATTTCCTTCAAACCAGGCCCGAATAGGGTCTGCCCCTTGAAGGGAATGTTAAGTAATTTAGACTTTGAAGTTACGTCAGCTGACCAAGATTTAAGCCATAGCGCCCTACGCGCCTGGATGGCGAATCCAGAATTCTTAGCCGTTAGTTTAGTCAAATGAACAATGGCATCAGAAACAAAAGAATTAGCTAGCTTAAGTGTTCTAAGCTTGTCAAGTATTTCAGTCAATGGAGTAGCTGTCTGAAAGGCCTCTTCCAGAGACTCAAACCAGAACGCCGCAGCAGCAGTGACAGGCGCAATGCATGCAAGGGGCTGCAGGATAAAACCTTGTTGAATAAACATTTTCTTAAGGTAACCTTCTAATTTTTTATCCATTGGATCTGAAAAAGCACAACTGTCCTCGACAGGGATAGTGGTACGCTTTGCTAAAGTAGAAACTGCTCCCTCCACCTTAGGAACCGTCTGCCATAAGTCCCGTGTGGTGGCGTCTATTGGAAACATTTTTCTAAAAATAGGAGGGGGGGGAAACGGCACACCGGGTCTATCCCACTCCTTATTAATAATTTCTGTAAACCTTTTAGGAATTGGAAAAAACATCAGTACACACCGGCACTGCATAGTATTTATCCAGTCTACACAATTTCTCTGGCACTGCAATTGCAGTCATTCAGAGCAGCTAATACCTCCCCAAGCAATACACGGAGGTTCTCAAGCTTAAATTTAAAAGTAGAAATATCTGAATCAGGTTTCCCCGAATCAGAAATGTCACCCACAGACTGAAAGCTCTCCTTCCTCAGCTTCTGCATATTGTGACGCAGTATCAGACATGGGCCTTAAAGCATCTGCACGCTCTGTATTACATCTAACCCCAGAGCTATCGCGCTTTCCTCTGAATTCAGGCAGTCTCGCTAATACCGCTGACAGGGTATTATCCATGATTGCCGCCATGTCCTGCAAAGTAATCGCTATGGGCGTCTTTGATGTACTTGGCGCCATTTTAGCGGGAGTCCCTTGAGCGGGAGTCAAAGGGTCCGACACGTGGGGAGAGTTAGTCGGCATAACTTCCCCCTTGTCAGAATCCTCTGGTGATAATTCTTTTAAAGATAACAGCTAATCTTTATTGTTTAAAGTGAAATCAATACATTTAGTACACATTCTGCTATGGGGTTCCACCATGGCTTTTAAACATAATGAACAAGGAGTTTCCTCTATGTCAGACATGTTTATACAGACTAGCAATGAGACTAGCAAGCTTGGAAAACACTTTAAATCAAGTTAACAAGCAATATAAAAAAACGTTACTGTGCCTTTAAGAGAAACAAATTTTGCCAAAATTTGAAATAACAGTGAAAAAAGGCAGTTAAACTAACGAAATTTTTACAGTGTATGTAACAAGTTAGCAGAGCATTGCACCCACTTGCAAATGGATGATTAACCCCTTAATACAAAAAACAGATTAACAAAACGAAAAATATGTTTTTTAAACAGTCATAACAACTGCCACAGCTCCTACTTTTGAAGCCTTTTTAGCCCTTCAGAGATGTCCTATAGCATGCAGGGGACTGCTGAGGGAAGCTGAATGTCACAGTTTGTAATTTTTTTTTTTTTTTTTTTTTTTTTTAAATTTTTCAAAGCTTTATTGAAAAGTAAACAGAAAGTATACAAAATCCGTACATCAAAAGTCATGGAATACAGGAATATTTGAACAGATGACTCCAAGGAGTTCAATTGGTTGCATAAAGATAGCGTAACAAAGAGTGGGCTAGGTGTAACAAAGAGTCCATTTGAGAGTCTATAAGCCCATTCATGTTCCTTTCGATGTACTCTAACAATATTATAAATATATAACAGTATTTGGTCAGAAAAGATAGTTGAGTTTCGGTCATAGGGCTAATGGTAAGCCCATGTCCGAGAAGAAAGAAAAGGAGGAGAGTAATGTAGAAAGAGAAGGAGAAGGGCGAGAGGGAGAGAAAAAAAAAAAAAAAGGGAGGGGCAGAAAGAAAAGGAGAGGAGAGGAGTGGATAGAAGAAGGGGGGGGGGGAGGGGGGGGAGACGGGGGGAGGGGGAGTTAAGTCAGATATATCTCTTGAAAAGAGAAGGGGGGAGTCCATGCCAGACCCCGCTGTGGACCGCAGGTCTGTCATGCCTCCTTTGTTCATAAGGGTTTAGGCCACTAGAATGCGATCCGGTCTACCCTTTTTCCACTTTTCCAGCATGTATTCATGGGTTTCTATCCTGTCGTCTCTCATGAATCTAAATCTCTCCAGTAGGAGGTATCTGTCTACCTGGCCGGTCCAGTCACTCAGTGTAGGTGCGTTCACACTCTTCCAATTTTTGGGGATAAGGGATTTCGCGCTGTTTAGCATCAAATAGAAAAGGTATTTTGTGGCCTTGTCTTTAAACTTGGGAAGGTCATGATACAAAAGGATGCTAGGTGCTCTAGGCAGGGAAGCCTCGACCACTTTCTCCATGGCAGTCATCACTGAGTGCCAATATGATCTTACAATATCACAACCCCACCAAAGGTGCAGAAGGGTACCTGGTTCCCCACAACCCCGCCAACATTTTCCATCTGTCTGTTTATAGATTATTTTGTAATCTGGCAGGAGTGAGATACCATCCTGACAAGTATTTAAAGTTGGACTCCAGTAGTTTTGCTGAGACTGATGTCTTTGCATGCGCTCTAAATATTTTCCCCCAGTCTTTATCTGTCAGGGGTAGATTAAGTTCTCTGTTCCAATATCGTGTGTAAGTAGGCAGTGGGGTGTCAGTATGTGAGGAGAGCAAGCGGTAGGTAATGGAGATCATATGTTTCGGTGTTTGCGGGAGTAGGCACAGGGATTCAAAGGTGGTTGGGTTCCTGGTGATGTAGTGCAGTTTTTTATGTGTCGTTAGATAGTGCTGAAGTTGAGTGTGAAAGTACCAGGGAAGAGCAAGGCCGGAACCCTCCAATTCAGACCGGGTTCTAAGTTTTTGATCTGTGAGGAGTCGATGGAAGGATACTTGTGGCACCTGTGTTTTATCCACCATTACTCTCTGCGTGCAGGTGAAGGGTATGTCTGGATTGTTTAAGAAGGATGTGAGAGGCGAGGGGTTTGTGGAGATGTGTGGGTGTTCTATTAGCAATCTATCCCAGCATGTGAAAAACTCCCTGATGAAGGGATAATCGGTGATAAGTTTCGGTCTGGACTTAGGTGAGATCCACCCCAACAGTCCAGTGTTCTGCCTACTTAGGATTACTCTACATATTTGGACCCAAGTTTTATCTTGAAGGTTATGACACCACTCCGCCTGATGTTGCAAGAGGATGGCGCTTTTATATAAAGCCAAATGTGGCACCCCTAGCCCCCCCTGTCTTTCGGCAGGTACAGGGTCTTTCGTGCAATTCTCGGTCTCCCCCCCCTCCATATAAATTCCTCCAGCACATTTTGTAGTCTGTGTAAGAAATGGGACGGGAGGGGGATTGGAAGAGTCTGGAGATAATACAATATTCTGGGCAGAATATTCATTTTGATAATGCCTATTCTCCCAAGCCAGGAGATAGGTTTGTTTCTCCATGAGGAGAGATCACCCGTAATCACTGTGAGCAAGTTTGTATAGTTTGCTTCAAAAAGACCCTCCGCAGATGGGGTAAGGTTTATCCCTAGATACTTTAATTTGTGGGTTTGTATGCGTAGGGGGCACAAAGAAGACAAATGGCTGAGTTCTTCAGGGGGGAGGTTAATATTTAGAATTTCGGATTTGGTTTTATTTAAATGGAAGTTCGAGTATCTACCATATTCCTCAAATTCTCGCAGTGCTTCGGGTAATGACCTGCAAGGGTCTGATAATGATAGCAGGACATCGTCCGCATACATGGACAACTTGTGCTCCTGTTCCCCGATTTGAATTCCCCCTATTTTAGTATTGATTCTAATTCTTTGGGCCAAGACCTCCATCACCAACACAAACAGTAGTGGCGACAGAGGACACCCCTGTCTGGTACCATTTTTTATGCTAAATGGCTCAGAGAGGATATTGTTGACCCTGACTTGTGCTGAGGGGGCTGTGTAAAGTGAAAAGACTCGGTGTGTGAAGGTTTTACCAAACCCCATTTTCGACAGGACCGCTTTCAGGAACTTCCAGCTGATCCTGTCGAAGGCTTTCTCGGCGTCGGTTGAGACAAAGATCGCCTGGATCTTATTTAGTTGGGCATAGTTTCCAAGTAGGGTAGCTTTTATGGTGTTGTCCCTTGCCTCGCGGCCTGGGACAAAACCCACTTGGTCAGGAGATACCAAATTGGGTAGGAATTTATTTAACCTAGTTGAGAGGATTTTTGCGAATATCTTTATGTCCACATTGAGGAGGGAAATTGGGCGGAAGTTTTCTGGTTTATTGGTTGGTTTTCCCGGTTTAGGGATAGTTGCTATGTGAGCTAACAGCATGGAGGGGGGAAAGCCCTGGGAGGAGTCTATAGAATTGAATAGGCGGGCCAAGTGAGGGGCTAATACAGCTTTGTAGATTTTATAATACTTGGCACTAAAGCCATCAGGGCCTGGGCTTTTGCCAGAAGGCAAGCCCTCGATGGTATGTAATACCTCCTCAGGGGAGATAGGGGCATCCAAAACCTCTGCCTCTGTTTGTGACAGAGTAGGTAAGGTGACTGAGTTCAGATATAGGCTCATGTCAGGAGAGGGTTGCGCTTCATCTTCCTCCGAAGAGAGGCCGGAAGGGCCTTCCAGATTATAAAGGCCAGAGTAATATGTCCTTAGGGTTTCAGCTATACCAGGGCTGTTGGTATGGGTGTTATTTGACTTGTCGGTTAGTGAGTGAATGTGTGATTTCAGGGTCTTCCTCTTAATGGCTCGTGCCAACAGTTTCCCCGGTTTGTCACCAAACTCATAGTATTTTTGTTGGGTTTTCAGTGCCATTTTCTGGTGTTCTAATGTGTGGATATCTTGGATGTCTTTTCTAGCTTGTGTCAGTGAATCAAGGGTAGAGCTATCTTTTGGATCTTTTTTATGTTTGGCTTCTAGTTCTCTTATGTTGGATAGGAGGGAAGAATATCTGATGCTTGTTTGTTTCGCCAAAATGGCTTTTTGTTTGATCAGTTCCCCTCTCAGGACGCATTTATGTGCTTCCCATATTGTGTGTTTAGGGATTTCAGGTGTGTCATTCAAAGTGAAATAGTCAGTCAAAGTGTTTTCAATCTTACTTCTGATTAGTTGATTATTAAACATGAAATCGTCAAGTTTCCAAATAAATGGCCGGTCAGGTACTGTGGGCCATTTCAGTCTACAAAGAACCGGGGCATGATCTGACCAGGTCATGGGCAAAATTTGAGTACTCAACACTGATGCCAGTGTAGACTGATCAGTGAATATGTAGTCTATTCTGGTATATACATCGTGAGGATGCGAGAAAAAAGTATAGTCTCGTCTTGTAGGGTGTAGGATGCGCCATGTGTCGTGAACTGCAAGTTCCTCCAATCTACTATTGCATAGTTTAATTATTCGCTGTGGAGCGGAGGCCACTCCCCTGGAGGTGTCCAGTTGAGGGTCTAAAGGCAGATTGAAGTCTCCTGCTAGGAGCAGAGCTCCCTTCAGAAGGTCCAAAATTTTGCTGGTAAGTAGTGACATAAATTTGTGTTGGTTTTGGTTGGGGAAGTAGGCGTTAGCGAGAGTGACTGGGCGGCCATGTAGAGTGCCCACCACTATTAAGTAGCGGCCCTCTGGATCTTTATCTATCTGCTGTGCGATAAAAGGCGTCGAGTGGCGGATAAGTATCCCCACTCCATTTTTCTTGGAGGTGCCGGATGCAAAAAAAGAGTGAGGGAATTTGGAGTGTGACCAGTTCGGTTCTCTACCTCTTTTGAAGTGAGTCTCCTGTAGGAATAGTATGTCGCAGTTCAACCTAGTCGCATCCCTAAGGAGATGTGATCTCTTTTCTGGTATATTAATACCCTTAACATTTAAGGACATGATGGAAAGGTTGTGAGCTGTTTGGGAGGTCATTTTGTGGTTTAAGTGTTTAGTAGTGCTGAGAATTCAGTGAGCAAGGGAGAGTTGAGGGAGTGGGAGAGAGAGGGAAAAAAAAAAAAAAAAAAAAAAAAAAAAGGGGGATGAAGGGAGGGGAGGGTAGGAGAGAAAAGGGGAAGAGGATGGAGAAGGAAGGTGGGAGAGAGAAGAGAGATAAAGATAAGTGTAAAGTGAGAGATTAGTTTAGTGTAGAAACAGATTTTAGTAATAGTAGAGAAACAATAACAAGAAAAACTTGTACAATACCTCCAACCTATAGAAGAAAAGGATAGAAGGTTAGAGTAAAGTAAGTGTGGGGTCAGTATCTCCACACCCGGTCAATGAGTAAAATGCAATATATAAACTGAGAATCAACTTAGAAAATCTGAAAAAACAAGTGCAAATACAAAAACAAGGACAACATTTTTCGTAAATGAAAGGCCTGATAAACAACTACGCTTGCAGTAACAAATACAACAGTTAACCTATGCAGATCCATGAGGGATGGGATTAAGGCTAGTGAGGTAGCTCCTATTTATGGGGAGTTTTGCTGCCTATGCCAAGGTATTAAGTGTGTAGGGCCTCTTCGGGAGAGTCAGGGGTTAGCTCCCTCATTATTAGTCCCATCATCTCTAGGGTAAAAGCCCACGGGGATAAAGGGGATATTAGATATAGCCTCTTTATGAGCGAGTGGTGGACGGGGAGAATTGGGGGCCCAGCAATTCAGTTACATAGTGTAGTAGACAGGTTATAGTATGTATAGTGGACTATAGTGTTGTATGAACGCTGGGTATTAGATCATAAAGGTCAAGATGCTCAAGGGTTATGGATATTCTAAGCTAGTATTAACCTAAACGAGGTTACTGGGCATATATGAGATATCTTGCTGTAGGATCAGGGAAACTAGGAGGGCTGTGCCCTCAAGTATCTATGTCTGACTAGTATTAATCTAAGAACTACCAACTTAATTATGTGATGGTGTGGGACATCACCAAGGACCCCTGGCAGTAGCAAATTCATGGCAGTCTCCTTATACAGTGTACATTCATTAGATTACAGAACATATAAAGCCTCAATTTAGGTAGTTGTAATGGGAAAAAGAACCATTAACAATCAAACATTAACAGTCAAACCAGGCCATTTCAGGATACAGCATCTCCGATGGCATAGTCTGTACAGTAGAGAAATAGTGACATGCTGTACCTCTGGAATATTTGAATCTGGTGTTAAAGGATCTAAAGGCTGGAATTTTCAAGTGTCCCTTGTGCGGGAGGGGCCCCCAGAGCCTTGCGAAGGGAAGTCCTGAGAGGAAGCCCCAGAGGACTCCGGGTGCTGGATATTTATGTCAAGTGTCCTGCAAAACTCAGATAGGTCGTTTGGGGACCTGTAAATAGCCTGAGCACCATTTTTGGAAGCCATCAAACACACCGGGAAGCCCCACTTGTATTGTATCCCATTGGCCTGGAGTTCTGAGGTGATAAATTTGAGATCCCTTCTTTTCTGTAGCGTGATTAGGCTGAGGTCAGAGAAGATTTGTATAGGGATTCCTGCGTGGGTGAAGTTTTTGATGTTTCTTGCTTTTAGTGTGATTGATTCCTTGTCCTTGTAGCTAAGGAACTTAACAATTATGTCTCTAGGTGGGGCCTTAGGTGGGGGCCTAGGTCTAAGGGCCCTATGAGCTCTCTCGATAGGTATGTTTGGCGAATCAGGTGTGCCTTTCAGCGTGCGGAATAAGTCCTGCAAATAACCCTCCAAGGCCTTTGGGGAAACGGATTCAGGGGTCCCCCTTATCCTAATGTTATTGCGACGCCCCCTGTTGTCTAAATCCTCAACTTTTGAGAGTAAAAATTGGATATGTTCTTCATGGTCACTGAGCAGTTGAGAGTTAGTGGTAACTGTTGTTTGAAGGGTATCATGTTTGGCCTCTAAGGCCTGTACTTGCTGGGTAACCTGGGTTATGTCCTTCTTTATGTCACCAAACAGAGACCTCATTTCTGAAAGCACTTTATTAATGTCCTCTTTAGAAGAGATGGTATTGAGGTCGTGTCTTGTAAGGTATACTTGTTGTTGTGAGGTCTCTGTAACAGGTAGTTCATCAGCCATGTGAGTGGGGGAGGGGGGTCTGGAATCTGAGGGTTCTAAGTTAGGTGGTGAAACTCTAAGAAAGTTAGTGAGGCTTGAGGACTTAAGTCCTTTTTCAGGTTTATTGTTATGTTTCCTGCTGGCCATGTTGTACAATAAATATTAAACCAGTGAGCAACCTGTGAGAGTGGCAGGGAGAGCCGGTCTGTTAAATGATTCAGGCAGGTAAGCCTATATGGGCCCCACGTGGCTCTAGATAGTAGGGGTAGTGTAATCAGACTGCGATCAGTGGCCTAGGGCAAACTACCAGAAGAGAGCCTCTGCTGTGTTGTCTGTCCCTTGCAATGTTATGCTATGCCCCGGGTTGAGAATTTAATATGAAGGCTGTTTTTCCCATGTAAGCTCCGTGTTGCAGGCGTGTGGAGCGTAAGGTGTGGGGCTAGTTTAGTAAGGAGGTCTCTTACCGGCTTCCACTGCTGTTCATGAGGTCTCCGGTAACGCTCTCTTAGCCTCTGGGAGAGCCGCCATGCGTCCTCTTCTTCTGTGATGCGGTGCAGCCGCCAGCGGACGAGACCGCCAATGGCGAGGTTCAGAGCGAAGCGACTCGTGATTTCCCACACCGGGTCACTGTGTGAGTGTGTGCAGTCGCGATGTCCTCAGAATGTAATCAGGGGAGCAAAGTTTGCTCAGTAGTCGGTTCGCCTCTTCCGTGTCGCAGTAAAGAGCCGATGCAGGTTAGGCCGCAATTTGTCAGCCTCGATGTGCAGGCACAAAAAGTACAGCTCCGAGATGTTCTCAGCCCCTAGAGAGGTGCAGGGTATTGTTGTGGGGAGATCTGCAGTAAAAGTTGTCAAAACTTAGGATGTTGATAGTGAGTTATAAGCATTAACCGGGTGTGGAGCATCAGAGCCAATTTTTATGCTGCCATCACCCTGCGTGGCCAGGCTCCGCCACAGTTTGTAATTTTAACTGCACCAACTGTAACTTTTATACTATAACAGTGGAAAGCCTCAGGAAACTGTTTCTAGGCAAAAATAAAGCCAGACATGTGGAAAAAACTAGGCCCCAATAAGTTTTATCACCAAAGCATATATAAAAACGATTAAACATGCCAGCAAACGTTTTATATTGCACATTAATCAGAGTATATACCTTTGATAGCAAGCCTGATACTAGTCGCTATTAAATCACTGTATTTAGGCTTAACTTACATTAATTCGGTATCAGCAGCATTTTCTAGCAATTCCATCACTAGAAAAACTTAAACTGCACATACCTTATTGCAGGATACCCTGCACGCTATTCTCCCTCTGAAGTTACCTCACTCCTCAGACATATGTGAGAACAGCAGTGGATCTTAGTTACTTCTGCTAAGATCATAGAAAACGCAGGCAGATTCTTCTTCTAAATGCTGCCTGAGATAAAATAGTACGACTCCGTTACCATTTAAAAACAATAAACTCTTGATTGAAGAAAAAACGAACTATATTACACCACTTTCCTCTTACTACGTCCAGCTATGTTGAGAGTTGCAAGAGAATGACTGGATATGGCAGTTAGGGGAGGAGCTATATAGCAGCTCTGCTGTGGGTGAGCCTCTTGCAACTTCCTGTTGGGAAGGAGAATATCCCACAAGTAATGGATGATCCGTGGACTGGATACACCTTACAAGAGAAATACAAGTATAAATACACAAGACCAAAGTGTGATGTAACATAACATCACTAGAAGCTCATAGTGTGCTTGATGTTAAAACAATGAATAAATACAATATATTTAAAAACATAATAAAAAAAACCTAATAGAGATCCAAAGCATGATGAGACCAAACAAACTATAACACTGACCTTGCTTTTCAGCTTGCAAATGACAGGCTCTGTGGAGAGACGCTGGTATGTGTGCAACCCAGCAGCTTGATTATTAAAAGTGCAGTGACTGCACATTTTTTTCATATGTATTATTATTATTGGCCCTGTATTGATAGCTATGTAGCAATAGATGTTATATGTTATATAACTTTTTTTATTTGATATTAAAATACGATGCAATGGCTCTATTTATTTCAACTAATATATTTAATAGCCATCAGAACCAACCTGATGATATGGTTATGCTCTAGGTAATGAGTTCCTCTCATAGGTTGCATGTGGATGGGTGGATAATCATCCACCAATCAGAACCTTATGTATGCTGTTGTCATGGAAGGAATCCGCCCCCACATAACACTTGACATGTATGTATTGATATAGGTGCCCAATAGATTAATTGTACATGGGCCTGTCCCTAAGTGTTACTCTCATAATCATCGTGGGGATATATTCAGTAATTTGTGCAACTAAATAAAGAGGCTAAATGTCATAAAAATATACTAAATATAAAACACACAGGCCTAGATTTAGAGTTCGGCGGTAGCCGTCAAAACCAGCGTTAGAGGCTCCTAACGCTGGTTTTGGCCGCCCGCTGGTATTTGGAGTCAGTGATTAAAGGGTCTAACGCTCACTTTTCAGCCGCGACTTTTCCATACCGCAGATCCCCCTACGCCATTTGCGTAGCCTATCTTTTCAATGGGATCTTCCTAACGCCGGTATTTAGAGTCGTTTCTGCAGTGAGCGTTAGAGCTCTAACGACAAGATTCCAGCCGCCTGAAAATAGCAGGAGTTAAGAGCTTTCTGGCTAACGCCGGTTCATAAAGCTCTTAACTACTGTACCCTAAAGTACACTAACACCCATAAACTACCTATGTACACCTAAACCGAGGTCCCCCCACATCGCCGCCACTCGATTAAAATTTTTAACCCCTAATCTGCCGACCGCCACCTACGTTATACTTATGTACCCCTAATCTGCTGCCCCTAACACCGCCGACCCCTGTATTATATCTATTAACCCCTAACTTGCCCCCCACAACGTCGCCGCAAGCTACTTAAAATAATTAACCCCTAATCTTCCGACCGCAAATCGCCGCCACCTACGTTATCCCTATGTACCCCTAATCTGCTACCCCTAACATCGCCGACCCCTATGTTATATTTATTAACCCCTAATCTGCCCCCCTCAACGTCGCCGACACCTACCTACACTTATTAACCCCTAATCTGCCGAGCGGACCTGAGCGCTACTATAATAAAGTTATTAACCCCTAATCCGCCTCACTAACCCTATCATAAATAGTATTAACCCCTAATCTGCCCTCCCTAACATCGCCGACACCTACCTTCAATTATTAACCCCTAATCTGCCGACCGGAGCTCACCGCTATTCTAATAAATGTATTAACCCCTAAAGCTAAGTCTAACCCTAACACTAACACCCCCCTAAGTTAAATATAATTTTTATCTAACGAAATAAATTAACTCTTATTAAATAAATAATTCCTATTTAAAGCTAAATACTTACCTGTAAAATACATCCTAATATAGCTACAATATAAATTATAATTATATTATAGCTATTTTAGGATTAATATTTATTTTACAGGCAACTTTGTAATTATTTTAACCAGGTACAATAGCTATTAAATAGTTAAGAACTATTTAATAGTTACCTAGTTAAAATAATAACAAATTTACCTGTAAAATAAATCCTAACCTAAAATATAATTAAACCTAACACTACCCTATCAATAAAATAATTAAATAAACTACCTACAATTACCTACAATTAACCTAACACTACACTATCAATAAATTAATTAAACACAATTGCTACAAATAAATACAATTAAATAAACTATCTAAAGTACAAAAAATAAAAAAGAACTAAGTTACAGAAAATAAAAAAATATTTACAAACATAAGAAAAATATTACAACAATTTTAAACTAATTACACCTACTCTAAGCCCCCTAATAAAATAACAAAGCCCCCCAAAATAAAAAATTCCCTACCCTATTCTAAAATACAAATATTACAAGCTCTTTTACCTTACCAGCCCTGAACAGGGCCCTTTGCGGGGCATGCCCCAAGAATTTCAGCTCTTTTGCCTGTAAAAAAAAACATACAATACCCCCCCCCCCAACATTACAACCCACCACCCACATACCCCTAATCTAACCCAAACCCCCCTTAAATAAACCTAACACTAATCCCCTGAAGATCTTCCTACCTTGTCTTCACCATACCAGGTTCACCGATCCGTCCTGGCTCCAAGATCTTCATCCAACCCAAGCGGGGGTTGGCGATCCATAATCCGGTGCTCCAAAGTCTTCCTCCTATCCGGCAAGAAGAGGACATCCGGACCGGCAAACATCTTCTCCAAGCGGCATCTTCTATCTTCTTCCATCCGATGACGACCGGCTCCATCTTGAAGACCTCCAGCGCGGATCCATCCTCTTCTTCCGACGACTAGACGACGAATGACGGTTCCTTTAAGGGACGTCATCCAAGATGGCGTCCCTCGAATTCCGATTGGCTGATAGGATTCTATCAGCCAATCGGAATTAAGGTAGGAATTTTCTGATTGGCTGATGGAATCAGCCAATCAGAATATAGTTCAATCCGATTGGCTGATCCAATCAGCCAATCAGATTGAGCTCGCATTCTATTGGCTGATCGGAACAGCCAATAGAATGCGAGCTCAATCTGATTGGCTGATTGGATCAGCCAATCGGATTGAACTATATTCTGATTGGCTGATTCCATCAGCCAATCAGAAAATTCCTACCTTAATTCCGGTCTTCAAGATGGAGCCGGTCGTCATCGGATGGAAGAAGATAGAAGATGCCGCTTGGAGAAGATGTTTGCCGGTCCGGATGTCCTCTTCTTGCCGGATAGGAGGAAGACTTTGGAGCACCGGATTATGGATCGCCAACCCCCGCTTGGGTTGGATGAAGATCTTGGAGCCAGGACGGATCGGTGAACCTGGTATGGTGAAGACAAGGTAGGAAGATCTTCAGGGGATTAGTGTTAGGTTTATTTAAGGGGGGTTTGGGTTAGATTAGGGGTATGTGGGTGGTGGGTTGTAATGTTGGGGGGGGGGTATTGTATGTTTTTTTTTACAGGCAAAAGAGCTGAAATTCTTGGGGCATGCCCCGCAAAGGGCCCTGTTCAGGGCTGGTAAGGTAAAAGAGCTTGTAATATTTGTATTTTAGAATAGGGTAGGGAATTTTTTATTTTGGGGGGCTTTGTTATTTTATTAGGGGGCTTAGAGTAGGTGTAATTAGTTTAAAATTGTTGTAATATTTTTCTTATGTTTGTAAATATTTTATTATTTTCTGTAACTTAGTTCTTTTTTATTTTTTGTACTTTAGATAGTTTATTTAATTGTATTTATTTGTAGCAATTGTGTTTAATTAATTTATTGATAGTGTAGTGTTAGGTTAATTGTAGGTAATTGTAGGTAGTTTATTTAATTATTTTATTGATAGGGTAGTGTTAGGTTTAATTATATCTTAGGTTAGGATTTATTTTACAGGTAAATTTGTTATTATTTTAACTAGGTAACTATTAAATAGTTCTTAACTATTTAATAGCTATTGTACCTGGTTAAAATAATTACAAAGTTGCCTGTAAAATAAATATTAATCCTAAAATAGCTATAATATAATTATAATTTATATTGTAGCTATATTAGGATTTATTTTACAGGTAAGTATTTAGCTTTAAATAGGAATCATTTATTTAATAAGAGTTAATTTATTTCGTTAGATAAAAATTATATTTAACTTAGGGGGGTGTTAGTGTTAGGGTTAGACTTAGCTTTAGGGGTTAATACATTTATTAGAATAGCGGTGAGCTCCGGTCGGCAGATTAGGGGTTAATAATTGAAGGTAGGTGTCGGCGATGTTAGGGAGGGCAGATTAGGGGTTAATACTATTTATGATAGGGTTAGTGAGGCGGATTAGGGGTTAATAAATATAACATAGGGGTCGGCGATGTTAGGGCAGCAGATTAGGGGTACATAGGGATAACGTAGGTGGCGGCGGTTTACGGAGCGGCAGATTAGGGGTTAAAAGTGTAATGCAGGGGTCAGCGATAGCGGGGGCGGCAGATTAGGGGTTAATAAGTGTAAGGTTAGGGGTGTTTAGACTCGGGGTACATGTTAGAGTGTTAGGTGCAGACGTAGGAAGTGTTTCCCCATAGGAAACAATGGGGCTGCGTTAAGAGCTGAACGCTGCTTTTTTGCAGGTGTTAGGTTTTTTTTCAGCTCAAACTGCCCCATTGTTTCCTATGGGAGAATCGTGCACGAGCACGTTTTTGATGCCGGCCGCGTCCGTAAGCAACTCTGGTATCGAGAGTTGCATTTGCGGTAAATATGCTCTACGCTCCTTTTTTGGAGCCTAACGCAGCATTTGTTTGAACTCTCGATACCAGAGTTAAATTTATGGTGCGGCCAGAAAAAAACCCGCGGAGCGTTAACAGCCCTTTTACCGCCGAACTCCAAATCTAGGCCCTAATGTTCAAAGTGGGCTCACGTTATGCTGTGTACGTATGTGACAATAAAGACATGGATAATCATGTTTTTATTGTCACATACGTACACAGCATAACGTGAGCCCACTTTGAACATTAACGGCTAGATTTAGAGTTTTGTCGGTAATGACCCGCGTAGCTAACTCTGGCTTTTTTCTGGCCGCACCTTTAAAATAACTCTGTTAGGCTCCAAAAAGGGAGCGTACAGGCATATTTAACGCTACTGCAACTCTCGATACCAGAGTTGCTTACGGACGCGGCCAGCCTCAAAAACGTGCTCGTGCACGATTCCCCCATAGGAAACAATGGGGCTGTTTGAGCTGAAAAAAAAACCTAACACCTGCAAAAAAGCTGCGTTCAGCTCCTAACGCAGCCCCATTGTTTCCTATGGGGAAACACTTCCTACGTCTGCACCTAACACCCTAACATGTACCCCGAATCTAAACACCCCTAACCTTACACTTATTAACCTCTAATCTGCCGCCCCCGCTATCGCTGACCCCTGCATATTATTTTTAACCCCTAATCTGCCGCTCCGTAAACCGCTGCTACTTACATTATCCTTATGTACCCCTAATCTGCTGCCCCTAACACCGCCGACCCCTATATTATATTTATTAACCCCTAATCTGCCCCCTACAACGTCGCCTCCACCTGCCTACACTTATTAACCCCTAATCTGCCGAGCGGACCGCACCTCTATCATAATAAAGTTATTAACCCCTAATCCGCCTCACTAACCCTATACTAAATAGTATTAACCCCTAATCTGCCCTCCCTAACATCGCCGACACCTAACTTCAAACATTAACCCCTAATCTGCCGACCGGAGCTCACCGCTATTCTAATAAATGTATTAACCCCTAAAGCTAATTCTAACCCTAACCCTAACACCCCCTAAATTAAATATAATTTAAATCTAACGAAATAAATTAACTCTTATTAAATAACTTATTCCTATTTAAAGCTAAATACTTACCTGTAAAATAAACCCTAATATAGCTATAATATAAATTATAATTACATTGTAGCTATTTTAGGATTAATATTTATTTTACAGGCAACTTTGTAATTATTTTAACCAGGTACAATAGCTATTAAATAGTTAAGAACTATTTAATAGTTACCTAGTTAAAATAATAACAACATTACCTGTAAAATAAATCCTAACCTAAGTTACAATTAAACCTAACACTAGACTATCATTAAACTAATTAAATAAAATATCTACAATTACCTACAATTAAACCTAACACTACACTATCAATACATTAATTAAATACAATATCTACAAATAACTACAATGAAATAAACTAACTAAAGTACAAAAATAAAAAAGAACTAAGTTACAAAAAATAAAAAAATATTTACAAACATAAGAAAAATCTTACAACAATTTTAAACTAATTACACCTACTCTAAGCCCCCTAATAAAATAACAAAGCCCTCCAAAATAAAAAAATGCCCTACCCTATTCTAAATTACTAAAGTTCAAAGCTCTTTTACCTTACCAGCCCTGAACAGGGCCCTTTGCGGGGCATGCCCCAAGAAGTTCAGCTCTTTTGCCTGTAAAAAAAAACATACAATACCCCCCCCCAACATTACAACCCACCACCCACATACCCCTAATCTAACCCAAACCCCCCTTAAATAAACCTAACACTAAGCCCCTGAAGATCTTCCTACCTTATCTTCACCATACCAGGTTCACCGATCGGTCCAGAAGAGCTCCTCCGATGTCCTGATCCAAGCCCAAGCAGGGGGCTGAAGATGTCCATGATCCGGTAGAAGTCTTCATCCAAGCGGGGCAGAAGAGGTCTTCCATCCGATTGAAGTCTTCATCCAGGCGGCATCTTCTATCGTCATCCATCCGGAGCGGAGCGGCAGCATCCTGAAGACCTCCGACGCGGAACATCCATCCTGGCCGACGACTGAACGACGAATGACGGTTCCTTTAAATGACGTCATCCAAGATGGCGTCCCTCAAATTCCGATTGGCTGATAGGATTCTATCAGCCAATCGGAATTAAGGTAGGAATATTCTGATTGGCTGATGGAATCAGCCAATCAGAATCAAGTTCAATCCGATTGGCTGATCCAATCAGCCAATCAGATTGAGCTCGCATTCTATTGGCTGATCGGAACAGCCAATAGAATGCGAGCTCAATAGGTAGTTTATGGGTGTTAGTGTACTTTAGAGCACAGTAGTTAAGAGCTTTAGGAACCGGCGTTAGCCCAAAGAGCTCTTAACTCCTGTTTTTTTTCTGCGGCTGGAGTTTGGTCGTTAGATTTCTAACGCTCACTTCAGCCACGACTCTAAATACCGGAGTTAGAAAGATCCCATTGAAAAGATAGGATACGCAATTTACGTAAGGGGATCTGCGGTATGGAAAAGTCGCGGCTGAAAAGTGAGCGTTAGACCCTTTTTTGAATGACTCCAAATACCGGCGGTAGCCTAAAACCAGCGTTAGGAGCCTCTAACGCTGGTTTTCACGGCTACCGCCAAACTCTAAATCTAGGCCTTAGTGTTTTATATTTAGTATATTTTTATCACATTTAGCCTCTTTATTTAGTTGCACAAATTACTGAATATATCCCCACAATGATTATGAGAGTAACACTTAGGGAGAGGCCCATGTACGATTAATCTATTGGGCACCTATATCAATACATACCTGTCAAGTGTTATGTGGGGGCGGATTCCTTCCATGACAACAGCATACATAAGGTTCTGATTGGTGGATGGTTATCCACCCATCCACGTACAACCTATGAGAGGAGCTCATTACCTAGAGCATAACCATATCATCAGGTTGGTTCTGATGGCTATTAAATATATTAGTTGAAATAAATAGAGCCATTGCATCGTATTTTAATATCAAATAAAAAAAGTTATATAACATATAACATCTATTGCTACATAGCTATCAATACAGGGCCAATAATAATAAAAAAATCATAATCAAGCTGCTGGGTTGCACACATACCAGTGTCTCTCCACAGAGCCTGTCATTTGCAAGCTGAAAAGCAAGGTCAGTGTTATAATTTGTTTGGTCTCATCATGCTTTGGATCTCTATTAGGTTTTTTTTTATTCTGTTTTTAAATATATTGTATTTATTCATTGTTTTAACATCAAGCACACTATGAGCTTCTAGTGATGTTATGTTACATCACACTTTGGTCTTGTGTATTTATACTTGTATTTATTTTTATATATTCACTCCTATGTATATATTTACCTTTATTATGTACAAAAATATTTGTTTGATTTGCTCTCAGAATAGCACTGGTAGTGGGGCTCTGCACAACTACCAAATGTTATTTATTTATGTCATCTCTGAATAATTATGTGCATTTAAATGAGAAAACTTTTGTCTCCTTATATGTTTTTGAAGACTGCAGTGAATGGATTGTTTACAAAGGTTACCATACCAACTAAGTATACACAGTTGTGACTAATGAATTGTCTTAATTGTTGCACCTATCAGATTGTGTTCTCATTATGCATATCCTGTTAAATAGCAAGTGTATTTTCATTGTCAAATATATTTTTTAGCCTGAGGAAACAGCTCTTAGTCAGCTGAGAAACGCGTCGCTTTTTATTAAAGTTTTATACATTTTAATACACTTGCTTGCCCTTTGGTGTATTTTTTTGTGAGTTCATAATTGGGCTGTGCTGCTATTAGCCACTTGAGGAAGACCAGGACCTGCTGGGAGTTTTCCAGTCTGCTGGGCGACTGTTAGGTCCCAGCCTGCTGTTAATGCACCTGGAGGTGCATTGGATCTTGTAAGTTTATTCTTTACTTACTTGTCTCTCTGTCTTAACAATACTGGGCTATGTGCATATACTTTGTGTCCACATAGGATATCTACTATCAATCCCCTCAGGGACATCTTCTGGGTATCCACTTCAATCCCACAGTGAGCTGGACCACTGCGAGGCTCCGGCCTGCATCAATAGCACCACAGGGTGCACTGCTCTTGTGAGTATACATCTGGATTTGTGTTTATTGGAGCCACTTATCTTTGCATTACTAGGCCATGTCAGCGCCTCTGTTTTTTCTTTTTTAGTCCCTAAGAAACACTTTTTGGTAGATGGAACAAGAGAACTTTTCTCCAAATTCACCTTCCACCCTGGGAACCCAAAAAGATTTGAATAGCATCCTGGACTTAGATTCTTTAGAGGGACTGGAACAATAACTCCCAGGGAGGATAGGTCCTTTACGCAATTTAAGAAGGCCTCCCTCATTACCTAGTTTGAGGATAATCTAGATAGGAGGACTGTGCCCCATGGAAGGCAAGACTAGATTCCTATTCTGTAACTCTGGGATACTATACCTTGGTGTATCCAAGCCTGCTGAAATAGAGAAAGCCTGCCCCCCACCTGATTCAAACTCGGATCAAGGGCGGACCCTTCATGCCGATTTAGAGTCAGCGGAAGGCTATTAGATTTGTTCTGGGGCTGGCTAGATTGCCAAGTGGACCTTGAGTGGTTTGGAAGAGGAGGGGAGAACTTCTGTCCCTTAAAGTTGCAAAGGAACGACAATTAAAAGTCTGTCAACCCCTAGGTCTATTCTTCTTTTCCTGGGGTAGGAAAGATCCCTTTCCACCTGTAAACTCAGAAAATATTTCCACCAGACCAGGTCCAAACAGAGATTTCTTATAAGGTAAAGCCAAAAAGCTTGCCAAGATTTTAACCACAGAGCCTTGCGGGCTAGCACAGTGAAGCTAGCTCCCAGTCTAATCACCTGAACACGTCTGAAAAATAAAAGAGCAGACATGTGTACATAATACTTCATTACACCGAGTTAACGTAGTACTAATTATACTGTGTGTACACAGTATTCATTATACAGTGGGTACATAGTACCAATTACACTGAATGTACATAAT
Organism: Bombina bombina; assembly: GCF_027579735.1. Lineage (NCBI taxonomy): Eukaryota > Metazoa > Chordata > Amphibia > Anura > Bombinatoridae > Bombina > Bombina bombina. Next base: position 352,409,450 of record NC_069500.1, read on the forward strand.
AATCATTACACTGAGTACATACAATTCATTATACTGTGTATACAAAACACTCTTTACAGTGAGTGAACATAAAACTCATGACACAGTGAGAACATAATACTAAATACACTGTACATAATACTCATTAAACTGAGTGAACATCATACACTTTACACTGTGTGAACATAATGAGAACATAATACATAATACACTGAGTGTACAGAACCCATTACACTGTGAGTCATCACACTGTGTCAACATAATACTCATTACACTGTGTGTACATAATACTCATTACACTGTGTGTACATACTACTCATTAAACTGTGTGGATGTGTGTACATAACGTAATACACTGTGTACATACTACTCATTACACTGTGTGTACATACTACTCAAACTGTGTGGATGTGTGTACATAACGTAATACACTGTGTGTACTTAATACTCATTACACGGTGGTGCATAATGAGAACAAAACACATATTACATTGCGTGTATATAACCTAATACACTGTGTATACATAATATTTATTACACTGAGAATATATAACCTCATACACTATGTGTACATAATACTCCTTACACTGTGTGTATATGACACTCATAACACTGAGTGTGCATAATACCATTATACTGAGAGTACATGTTATTCATACACTTGTCCCTTAATAAAATGTACTCCACAAATATCAGCTGAGCTGCTATACCATGCATTTTTCATGCTCACATGACTTGAACTCTGGTCTCTCCGGTGGATACAGAAAGTGAACTTATAACACTGAATAAACAGGTAATATAAAAGCATGTAGATTACAGTCATTATAATGTGTGTACACAGTATTCAATATCGGCAGCCTGCAGAACCTCCCTCACAATGTCTATGAAAGAGATCCCTCTATCCTAACAGCTAAAATGGTAAAATAACTGCGTACAACTGCATACCTCAAAAGTAGGAATCTCAAGCAAGTCCGACAAGGTACAGACTCCTACCACAATATAAGCTATAATTGTATGCAAACAGACAGTGCAAATAAAGTGGAACATATTACTGTGTGTACATAATACTGTTTCCTTTTAGAACCAGTCCTCCATTGTGTTAAAATAGACACAGAAGCGGCAAATCCCTGATTATGTAACTGCTCAGCCGGCAATCTTAGAGATCAGTATAAAAATCTCTATTTTATGTGAAACACATAAAGAGGCCAATTTATCAAAGGTCTTGCGGACCTGATCACAAGAGCTGCTGGTGCAACACCGGCCCCTGCAGATTCGCGGCCAATCGGCCGCCAGCAGGAGGGTGTCAATCAACGCGAACGTACTTGATCGGGTTGAATTGTGGCGATTCCTGTCAGCCTGCTCAGAGCAGGTGGACAGGGTTATGGAACAGCAGTCTTTAGACCGCTGCTTCATAACTGCTGTTTCTGGCGAGTCTGAAGACTCGCCAGAAACACGGGCCATCAAGCTCCATTCGTGTCAAATATCTGTACTGTCCACAGCTCCAAAATGAATCTTTAACTAGGAAGAATCACTGTCTCAGCATAGATCCACATGAGGATTAACCTGTTAAATGCTGCTGTCCTTCCATACCTAGAAGGCAAAGGCACTTACCTTGGATCCAACTGCAGGACAGATGCTGCTCCTTAGGTGTGGCAGGTAAGGCACCCCCTGCCATGGACCTGTAGGAAAAGAAAGAACAGAGTAACCAACTCTGGCTTTCTAGTGTTCAAAGTAAAGCAAAGACTTCCTTGCCGCCTTTTAACTGCTAAAAGCCACCACTACTCTTACTCAAGAGATTGACATGGACACAGCTAAACCCCAATCCTTGCTTGCAGGGAAAAGTACCCATAAAAGGATTAAATATCTTCAGACACAACTTTGCACATCCTCCCTTGACAGAGGCAAAGAGAATGAATGGGGGTTATGGGTAAGGCAGTTACACTTAACAGCTTTGCTGGGGTGCTCTTTGCCTCCTCCTGCTGGCCAGGAATTGAATATCCCACTAGTAATTGAAATGATGTCATGGACTCTCCATGTCATAGGAAATAAAGGGCATTTGTTTGGGCAGTTCCCTAGTTGAAGTGATTAGAGCTCTTTCGAAAAAGAATCTATTCTTAAAAAAATAAATAAACAAATAAAAACAAGTAATGCTAACCCCTAAAGTTGAGATTTACCATCTTGAATCAGGCTCCTTTGGGGGACAGTGACGGGCCCATGGTGATGCTCCTCGATCTTCTGATCTTCCACCCAATCCTTTTTCATGCTGTCACTGCAGCACACTGAAGCTTTTTCTATTGGCTGATTTGAATTGGAATTAAAAAATCAGCCGATTGAAAAGCAAGGGAAACCCTGTATAAGGGGGAACCTTGCATTCAATCTTTAGTTTCCTGCTATGACAGCATGAAGAAGGAAGATCCGAAAAGGACCACCTAAAAAGACCTGCCGCTGCTCCCCCAATGAGCCGGATTTAAGATGGTGAGTCTAAACATTGTTTTGGGGGGGTTTTAGGATAGACTTATTTATTTTTTCAAAAGAGATAAGATCATTTTTTTTTTTGCAAAAGACCTACAATCTCTTTTTTGCAAAAGAGCTATAATCACTTAAACTAGGGCGGTGGCTGACAAATTCCCTTTTCAGTGCAATTTTTAGATAAGGTTGTTTTTATTTTTTTATTTGTGGCACTATTTTACTATTAGTAAAGTTTTTTTTTTAGGGGAGCTTTCTTTTAGGGTACTTTAGTTTTTGGATAGGGCTTTTTTTTAGTAGTGCTTGTTTATTTTTGGTAATTTTTTATTTTACTAATAGTGGTTTTTTTTTGTAACTTAAGGGTTCTTAGCTTAGGGGTCTTGGAGGCTAGCTGATAGGGAGTTAATAGCATAGGGACTTATTGCGATGAGAGTAATGACGGTTTAGGGATTAAGTAGTGTAGGGGTTATTGCGGTTTAGGGGTTAATAGTGTAGCAAGGTACTTTGTGATGGGAGATGTAGCAGTTTAAGGGTTAAGTAGTGTAGGGGTTATTATGGTGGGGGGTTACGCCAGTTTAGGGGTTAATAGTGTAGCGTGGTATTTTGCAATGGGTAGTTATGGTGGATTATGGGCTAATAGTGCAGCTGGGTATTTTGCCTTGGGGATATGGTGGATTAGGGGTTAATAGTGTAGCGGGTTATTTTGCAATGGGAGATGTAGTGGATTAGGAGTTAAAAATGTTGGTGGTTGATAGTGTAGTTTGTGAAACTTAATTTTAATGGGGGGGTTTTGTGTTTAGTGCAACTTTTTTCAAATCAAAATGTAGCTGTGCTACAGTTGGCAATAAATGTATCAAGATTAGTTGCTGTGTATGTAATAGTTATCCTGTGAAAATTCTTTTATTATTTTGTGCAGTTTCAAGTGACTCAAAAGGTCATTCTATACAAGCAGCAGTGAATTCTTCAGTCTTCACTTCCCAAATCCTTTAGAACAGTTTCAATGGCAAGACTTGAAGCTAGCAGTGTATTTGCTTTTATGCTACCCTAGGCACTGGAAAATCTGCTGCACTCTAAGCCCTTACACCCCCAATCATTTTTGCTCATAATTAACTCATATTTTTCTTATAAGCGGAAGGCAGAGATGTATGATAAGCTCAGGCTTCCTTCACTAGACAACCAGGGTTCATTGCTTTAAAATGAGTGAGGTATTCACTTTTTTCTGTTTAGGAGCTGACTTTAACTGTGGGCCAGATTACGAATGGAGTGCAAACTTAAGGGGTTTATCGCTGGTGTTTGTGTAACATAAATGTGAAAACAAAATTTGAACTAAAAGTTCATTCAATAGTGGAAGGATATGTCCGTTCCTGAAGGGATCTCTTGGGGCAGTGTTCTTCAATATATTCGAAATCGAAGAAGAGAGGAAAAAAATGTAACTCTGTGAAACAACTGTGAACACTTGTAGATAAGGACAAATGGTTACTAACATTTGATGGAGCTATTGCAAGCTCTATATTATGTGCATACCTACTTTATACTGGTAGGCAAACAGTATGGCAGTGATATAAAATAATATTTATTTAAAAACATTAAAAACCGTCAAAAATGCTTCATGAACACCAATATTTAAGGGCTCTAGACACCAATAAGCAAAGTTTTGCAGTCCAGAGTTAACCACAAATCCTGATGGATATGGATGGAAGGCAGAAGCCAAATAGCTTACCAACTGCAACCTTGTACCTGTAAGGTATCATTCCGCCCCTGGCGTCACTGGCACGTTTTGACGTTTGTGAGAAGAAAAAGTTCCGACGTACGTTTCACTGTACTACTTGCAGCTTTGTCAAGGAATAAAGTATACATGTCCAAAAATGTCCTTTATACAACAGATCATAAGAAAACAGGAAGTGACTGATGAGACATCCACCATGATGAAAGAGGGAAAATCTTTAGTGCCGTATTGACAGCTAAAAGAGTTTTCATCAACTTTTCCAGTAATATATGGAAGTAATAGTTAAGGGCAAATTATTAACAATGTATCCTTTTGTTCAACTGTGCAAAAACCATGTATCATTTCATATAATAAACAGAGTATTGTTTTGGTTAATATGAATAGTTATAGCCAACAATATCAAAATTTGTTATTGTGAAATATAGCGTGACATTTTTACATAGAGAGATATTGGCATCTACTTATCAAGCCATCAACCGCAAATACGCTGGAATTCCGCAACGTATTTGTGGCGAGCCTGATTCACCTTAGTTATGAAACCCTACAGACCGGCAAAAGTAGAATTTAGTGACGTAACATACGATCCGCCGGACTCAGTCTGACACAGATCGATGCTTACATCACTCCAGATGTTCCGAATGCAAGTTTGGCACAATCTGACTACTTTTGCTAGTTAACAAATGTCTAGCAGGTAGGCTCGGCACTATTCCGGCCCAGCGCACCTGGTTTTCAATCCGCCGCCCTGGAGGCGGCGGATGCCATAGGAATCAATGGGAGTCTGAAAGCAGTGAAAGCTCATGTTCGCTGCTGCCCGATATCCCATTAATTCCTTAGTCTACACCTAATACCCTAACATGTACCCCAAGTCTAAACACCCCTAATCTGCCCCGCCTACACCGCCGCCACCTACATTATACTTATTAACCCCTAATCCGCCACTCCCGGAGCCCACCACCACTCTAATAAAGTTATTAACCCCTAAACCGCAGCTCACGGACCCCGCCGCAACTAAATAAAGTGTTTAACCCCTAAACCGCCACTCCCGGAGCCCACCGCCACCTAAATTATATTTATTAACCCCTAATCTGCCCCCCCTACACCGCCGCCACTGTATTAAATTTATTAACCCCTAAACTTAAGTCTAACCCTAACCCTAACACCGCCTAACTTAAATATAATTTAAATAAATCTAAATAAATATTACTATAATTATCAAAATTATTCCTATTTAAATACACTTAACTATAAAATAAACCCTAAAATAGCTACAATATAACTAATAGTTACATTGTATCTAGCTTTATTTTTATTTTACAGGCAAGTTTGTATTTATTTTAATTAGGTAGAATAGTTATTAAATAGTTATTAACTATTTAATAACTACCTAGCTAAAATAAATACAAATATACCTGTAAAATAAAACCTAACCTAAGTTACAATTACACCTAACACTACACTATAATTAAATTAATTACCTACATTAACTACAATTAAATAAAATTAAATGAAATTATCTAAAGTACAAAAACAAACACTAAATTACAGAAAATAATAAAATAATTACAAGATTTTTAAACTAATTACACCTAATCTAATCCCCCTAATAAAATAAAAAAGCCCCCCAAAATAAAAAAAGCCCTACCCTATACTAAATTACAAATAGCCCTTAAAAGGGCTTTTTGCGGGGCATTGCCCCAAAGTAATCAGCTCTTTTTTTTTTTTTTTTTTTTAAATTTTAAATTTTTTTTATTTATTAATAACAAAAGTACATACAGTTAGATAACCAAAGAAAGAAATTACTTTCCACAAGTACATCAAAACAATTACATAGCTTTAACATATAACAATTAGGCGTATTGCAGAGTTATATACATCCATATATATTGTAAGCAATATTTGTGCTTCTATTCAGTCAATGCGGAGTTTCTACAATGTACCTAGAAGTCACGGATAGCGGAGTATAACTCCAGAGTCGTAATGATAAGGTTGAAGTGACAGTTATAACCACGTTTCTCAGTTAGCTTGTCGGTCTTTATTTTAACATGGTCATTCAGTAGCATTGGGAGTAAGGGGTAGGTTATAGGGTAAGTAGGGAGGGAGTCATCACATGGGAGGGGGTGGGGAAGTTCAGGTGAGAAGAGGTGAGGAGAGGGGAAGGGGTTGGGGTAAAGAACGCGGTAGTGGAGATGGAGACATGAAGAAAGTGAGTGGGGGAGAGAGGGGAAAAGAAAAAAAGAAAAAAAAAAAAAAAAAAAAAAAAAAGGGGTAAAACTACTTGTGCGCGATATCTCCTGTCTCCACTGCCTAGGGAGAGGGAAAGCGGTACGGGAGTCCATATGGGTCTACTGAATCTGAATCCAGTCACCCCAAATTGCCCAGTAAACTTCCATTCGCTCTAACGAGCTATATGCAAATTTTTCCATGTTGGCTAAGTATTGTATTACCTCACAGACTTCCGAAATCGTGGGTGAGGTAACCTGTTTCCAGGCTCTAGCAATGCAAAGTTTGGTGGCTGCCATCACATAGATCACCAGTTGCTTGCTACATTTGGGGAGAGTTTTATCCATGATATGGAAGAGTGCCACCCTTGGCGTTAGCTGTATAGTCAGATTCATAGAATGCAAGAGTGTCTCAACATCTTTCCATAGGTCCTTTATTTTAGGGCATGACCACCATACATGAGAATTGGAGCCTACCCTTCCGCACGATCTCCAGCAACCGGGAGATACATTAGGAAACATTCTCGACAGTTACAATGGATCGTTTTTTTTGTCAATTCGATCGCTGCTTTCAGTTCCATATCTGATATGTTTAAAGCCAACTCCTTGCACCACATTTTGATTTGGCTTGGGAGGCCCTCTGAGTGATCTTGTAGCATGGCTTTGTAGTGGAATGTGAGGGGCTTCCACGTCCCCATCTCAAGCAGCCATCTTTCTTCCCATTTAGAATGGGGTCTGAGAGTCTGAGTGCCAAATTTCCAGGAGCGAAGTAAGCTGAGTACCCTGCAGCACTCAAAGTAGAGCCATAAAGGAGAACCGCTTAGTAAGTCGAGTACTTGATGGACTGTCATAAGTTTACCGTTTGAAAACAGATGTTCCACCATGTCTATGTTGTGTTGTATCCAAAACTCAAGATGGATATTCGGTAGGTCCCAGAGAAGACCTCTTATCTGGTGAATCGGTGAGGGATGTGGGGCAATCTCCTTATGATGTCTAAGTTCATGCCACATTTTAATATTTTGTTGTACTATGGGGTTAGGAACCCTATCTACCAGCTTCTTGTGTTTATGAACCCAGAGAATACTTGGTAAGTCTAGGCCTTCAGGTAGGTGTAGTTCCTCTATTTTGAACCATTTCGGTTCCTCTCTAGTCGGGCCCCCAGCCGTGATCTGTGATAGCCTAGCGGCTTCATAATAAAGGAATATATTTGGAAAGGCTACTCCACCTTTAGAGAACTCTCTCTGCATGGTTTTGTAGCCAATCCTAGGTATCTTTTTCCCCCATACATACTTAGAGAAAATTCGGTGAATTTGTTGTAATGTGCCATGCGGGATGTTCAATGGGAGACATCGGAATAGGTACAGCGCATTAGGAAGCAGTGACATTTTCACCGTGGCGATACGGCCCATCCAAGAGATTTCTCTGAAATCCCATCTGTGTGTTAAGGATCGTAACTCAATGATGAGGGCGTCAAAGTTTAAAGAGAGGATGACGTCTAAGTCTGCACTTAAGTGAACACCTAGATGTTTGAGGGACGTTGTAGACCAGTGAAAGTCATACGTTTCGCGTAGGCTCAGGAGTTGGTCTTCGGGCAAGTTAATACTGTATGCCTCTGTTTTTGAGACGTTTATCTTGTAATAGCTAAGAAGGCTAAACTGTTCTAGGGCAGTGAAAACTGCCGGGACTGAACTTTGGGGGTTTGTGAGAAAAAGAGTAACGTCGTCCGCATACAGAGCAATCTTTTCCTGACTAGTGCTTACTGGTAATCCCTCAATAACAGGCGACATCCGAATCAGTTCTGCCAATGGTTCCATGACCAGGGCAAATAGCAAGGGGGATAATGGACAGCCTTGCCTGGTACCATTAGAAATATTGAAGGGAGGAGAGCAGAAGCCCAACCCTCTTACTCTGGCACTTGGATTAGAGTACAAGACTTTGATCATGGTTATGGCTTCGGGTGGGAAGTCAAACGTGTCTAAGACTCTCCACATATACTCCCATCTGACCCTGTCAAACGCTTTTTCAGCGTCTAGTGACAGGGCCAGAAGGGGGACAGCTCGTCTCTTCACCTCAGAAAAGATGGAAATCAGTCGTCTCGTATTGTCCGGGCCCTGCCGGCCGTTCACGAATCCGACCTGGTCTGTGTTGATTAATCCCGGCAGCAGGGGAGATAGCCTTTCCGCGAGAATTTTAGAGTATAATTTTGTGTCTACATTAATAAGTGAAATGGGACGGAAATTGCCACAAAGGGTCGGGTCTTTACCCGGCTTTGGGATCGCAACTATAGTTGCTTCAAGATATTCTTGTAGCATCTGTCCTTCAGTTCTGATTTCGTTATATGCTTGGCAAAGTACAGGTTTGAGTTGCGTTTGTAATTTTTTGTACAATTGCCCCGGAAACCCGTCCGGGCCCGGGGCTTTATCAGTCTTCAACTGTTTAATTGCTATTCCAAGTTCCATTTCGGTGATAGGTTCAGTTAACTTAACCTTGTCTTCCTCTGAGAGTTTGGGTAGGCCTAGTCTCTGTAAGAAGGAGGAGATGTCCGGAGGAGACATCACTTTGGGTAACTCATGAGAGTTGATGTTGTACAGGCGTTCATAAAAGTCGGCAAAAGCCTTTCCTATGTCTTCAGGGGCATGTACTTTTTGTCCTTCAAGGACGAGGTATGGTATTCGGGAGCTAGCTAGTTTCTGCTTCAGTTTATTTGCAAGCATCGAGCCTGCTTTGTTGCTTTTTGAGTACATAACCATTTTGAATCTCGAGAGGGCTCGCTTAAATTTTTCCACTTCCAGGTTTTTAATCTGTGATTTCAAATTCAAAATCTCAGTGGATAGGCTAGCTGTAGGCATTAGTTTGTTTTGCCTTTCTTTCGCCCGTAGGTCGCAAGTGAGCTTGCCTAGCGGGGCCCCCCATTTTTTTTTGATATTCGATGCCTTTGCAATACAAAATCCCCTGATGTACGCCTTTAATGCTGCCCACCTGATTTGGTGCGAAGTCTGATTGGGTCTGTTAGTGTCTAAGAATTCCTCAACCTTGTCGACCAATTCTGTGACAAAAGAGATGTCCTCCCAGAGAAACCTCGGGAGTCTCCATGACGGCCTAGCCAATACGGATCTCTCAATGTCGATAGACATTGTAACAGCGTCATGATCTGACCATGGACAGCTGCATATACTAGAGTTTGTGATGTTGTTCATAGACCAGGAGTCGACAAAGAAGTAGTCCAATCTCGAGTATGACCGGTGAGGGGGAGAAAAATACGTGTAATCTCGTGAGTCTGGGTGACATGCCCTCCACACATCATAGAGCTCAGACTGGTATATCAGGTTTTGAAATTTAGGAGCTGTAGACCTAGAGTAGTTGTCTAAAACTCTATCTTTCGGGAGTTTTTTGTCCGTATGGGGGTCCCAGACTAGATTAAAATCTCCTCCTAAAATTAATGTGCCTTGCTTCAGGCCATCGATAAGATGCAGCATCGTGCGGAGGAAGGCTATCTGACCTTGGTTAGGGGCATACAAGTTTACTAGAGTGAAGAGGTGTGAATTAAGTCTGCAAACCACCAAAAGAAACCTCCCTTCTGGATCCATTTCTATATGTTGTGGTTGGAATGCAACTCTTGCACTGATGCAGATTGAGACACCTCTGGTTTTTTCATGGTAGGTCGAATTAAGGACCACCGGAAAGTGTCTAGATTTCAATACTGGAGTGTTAGTTGAAGACCAATGCATCTCCTGAAGGAAGGAAACATCACACTGGAGCTTCCTCAAGTAAGTTTGTACCATGCTTCGCTTCTCTGGCGAGTTAAGTCCCTTCGTGTTGAGGGAGACAAATTTAAGACCAGGGTTCATCGCGCAAAAAAAAAAAAAAAAAAAAAAAAGGGGGGGGGGGATCTAAAGGATGAGGGAAGAGGAAGAAGGGAGGTTAAATAGCCGTTGTTAGTAGTCTGAGAGCGGTAATGAGTGTGGGCTGGTGGTTATTGTCTGCTTATAAGTTATGAAAATATGAAAAGTAGGTCACTTAGTGAGTGCGATTGAATCTGTGTTCTTGTGCTTACTTTCGGTAAGCTATGGTGTTACCCTTGGGGGGGGTGGAGAGATACAGTCTGACGACTGCATTAACCGATGTCCAAAAGAGTAAGAAAAAAGAGAGAGAAAAACTGAAAGTCGGGGAGAGGAGAGAGGAGATGGGGTTCGGGCCGAGGCAAAGTCTGTAAGCAGGGGGGGGAAGGAGAAACAGTAATGAGCATCGCGTCCCTGATAAGCAGGGTCAATTCTATGTATATTTATCGAGGTGTAACTGTATAAATTAGTATCATTATATAGGTCATGAGAAAAGAAGAAAAGGTGGTCCTGTATAGGGTTTAACCGTAAATGATTGAGAGTGCAGATGTCAGAGAGAGAAAAATGAGATATTAATGGTTCAGTCTGCTGTCCTGATGGTCGTGTAAAAACTTTATCTGATCAAAACAATATCTTTCAATCATAAATGCGAGAGAATCTGGTGAAGGATCACAGTAATCGTAATAGCTTTACTCTGTGTAATTAGAACCTACCAACTATATTTTAGCACATAATGGCATCTTTATTGCCTAGGTTAGGTGTTTCTGTTCTGATCTAACATCTGGTATGGGTCATAGTAGCTTCACTCTGTATAACCAAAACCTGCCAACTACATTTAAGTGCATAATGGCATCTTAATTGCCAAGGTCAGGTGTTTCTATTCTGATCTCACATCTTTTATGCGGGTATCTATTGATATTCAGGCTAATCTATACTCACAGGTGCAAAACTAATATATCTTAATTAATAATTAACTCATATAAACAATAGAGAACTAGAGGGGAGGTAGTAAAGCCTTTTTGTCTAATATGCTTAGGACTTGTCTTATAGCAGTTACTTTAGGACTTAATAAGTTATGCCTTATCAAGCGAGACTCTCCGATTGAGGCTAACAGGCTCTAGTCATGTGGTGAAACATATCCTTCCTATCACATCCATCTTAACACACCCATTCGCATGTTCAACGGCTTATGTGTCTCTATTAGTGCCTAGTGGGCGTATGCTAGGTTTGAATATAATTGTAGGGTACTCTGGGCTGAGAGCTATTAAAGCAGGTATGAGTGTCTAGGGAATAGGGTGCGGCAGTTGAGGTCCTGGGAAATGATACGTACTTTGGAACAAAGATAGTAATGTTTTATCTCTTGTAGAGACTGTTAGGTTGGTCAGGAATTACCCGTTTCAAATCTCTAGACACATGTAACATATAATAAACATAGGGCTTGTGAGTTATGATAAACAGTGCATATAATCAGTGTCAAGAGTAGCACATAATAACTGTAAACATTGCAAGGAAAAGAAAAAGATTCAAGCATTTTCGTTATCAGCAATAGGACAAAAATAGGATAGACTCTTATTGCGTGTCCTTGTCTTTGCAGCATATCCCCATTTATACCTTCCATATAGGATTCATTGAAATTTGCAACAAGTAACAGAGATGATAAAAAAATAAACCTAAGCATTGCAAGAAAGGTATGTATTACTCTGACATTTTCACAGTCAAAGCCAAAACAGGAGGATGAATCCTGAGGCAGAAAGTCTCTTATGACAGTACATGTAATCAATATCAAGAGTAACACATAATAACTGTAGACACTGATAAAGAATAAACCTAAGCATTGCAAGAAAGGTATGTATTACTCTGACATTTTCACAGTCAATGCCAAAACAGGAGGATGAATCCTGAGGCAGAAAGTCTCTTATGACAGTACATGTAATCAATATCAAGAGTAACACATAATAACTGTAGACACTGCAAACAATAAAAAGAATTCTAGCATTTACATTATCAGCAATAGTAAACCTAAGCATTGCAAGAAAAGTATGTAGTACTCAGGTATTTTCACAGTTAAAGCCGAGTCAGGAGCATGGTTCCTGAGATAGGAAGTCTCTTATAATATGTATGTGCCCATGAAACTTATCTTCAATCAGGATCCAATGTCTCTAGTCCTGTAGTTTAACATTCCCCCTTTCATAATAGTTGTACAACTAGGGGGCAAATAAAATCTCCCCCCTGCAAAACAATATAGCAAAAAACATTTAGTAGCAAAGGATATACTTATCAGTCTTCATCTCCTGAGGATTCTTCTACCCTATCTGATGATAGTTGCTGAGGTGCTAAGTTCTGTCTTTTAGAAGGGGTACTTCTCTGAGCAAGGGGCCTCCATTCAAATGCAGATGGTCTTAGGATAGAGGAGGGGGTAGTGTTGAGTTCCATATCCTGAGGGATAAGGGAGCTATTTTCTCCAAATTGGTTGGGGAACTTGGTCTATCCCTTGAGAAGGAAGAGGCCTTTGTCTGGGGTATCCGCTGTGTAGAATCGTCCATCTTTTTGAATCAGTAGTTTAGTAGGGTATCCCCACCTATATTTAATTCCCATCTGTCTCAATGTCTTTGTCACTTCACGGAATGTGCCTCTCTTTTGCATCGTAAATTGAGACAGATCTGGAAATATTTGTATAGAGGCAAATTTGGCTGGTAGAGTGGGGCGAAGAAACATGGCTCTGAGAATTTGTTCTTTGTATGTGAAGTAGTGGAATCTGGCAATCACATCCCTTGGTTTCTCTGCTGAGACATTCCTCCCCCTGGGGAGTCTGTGCGCTCTGTCTATCAGGGTCTCGTTGGGGAAACCTGGAGGGTGGAGTATTTCACACAGTTCAAGAAGGTATTTGCCAAGATCAGTTGGGGTAATCTCTTCAGGGACACCTCTAAATCTTAAGTTGTTCCTGCGAGAGCGATCTTCCATATCCGCCATCTTGGCTTCAACCGTGTCTAGCATGTCCACTAGAACTTGAGAATGGTTAGCCAAGTTTCCCTGTTCAACTGTTAAGTCCTCTTGTTTTTTTTCCAGGACATCAATGCGTTCACTAATAACGCCAATATCTCGCCTGAGGTCTGCCGTGGAGCTCTTAATAGCTTTTGTAAGGGAGTCTTGGAGAGAATTCATCCTCTGAGTAAGGGTAGTGACAATATCTGAGGCTACAGAGTCAGGGATACTGCTCTCAATGTTAGCAGCTTCGGCCATATCACAGCCGTTCCCTAGCAATTGCTGTTGAGTGTCGGGGTCGGTTGCAGGTTTTCCCAGAGTAGGTTTGACTTTAAAGTGGTCTACCACCGATTTCCTATACTCTGAGGGATTAGCGGTTTTTCTTCTAGACCCTTGTGGCATGATAAAGGAAGTGGGGGTTCAGTAGAAGTACTCCAATATGAAATGATATGATTGGGTAGAGATCTCTTGGTTTCTTAGATCATATTCCTTTATGTTCCATTTTATGCCTCGGCCCTAAGGACCCCTGTCTCCTAGTGCATGTTGTGAGCCATGTGGATCAACTAGTTTAAGATTAGAACCAGCATATGGTTGTACTTTACCCAGTGGCGGCCTATAGTGAGAGCCTCCTCGGTTTCAAGCAGTTTCAGGGTGAGGAAAAAGCAATTAACAGAGTTAAGCCTTCTATAACCACTGTCTCCCCCCCGGGGATATGCCTCCTATCAGCGAAGTCGGTAAAAGGTTGGGGGGTATGACCCACAAGTACCCCGCTCCTGCAGGAAAGGGTGGGGGGGGGACTAGTGAAGAGTAGTTATAATAAGGATAGTGGGTAGTGCCAGGCCCTTATTGTGGTCAGTAGGTACTGAGAATTCTGTTAGTGCAGGCTTCTGAGGGGCTGCAAGTGAGTATGAGGGGGAAATGAGCTGCAGCGAACTTCAGAGGTGTCCAGGGTATATAGGGCCGTGACAGTGTTAAAAAGCTGCTGTGAAAAAGTCTGTGAGAGCAATTTCCTGTGGACTGTATCTTAGAGGGGGGTAATATACGTAGTGATTTGAATACAATAGTCACAGTCTATGTGTCCCTTATAGGAGCAGCAAGGAACTCACTACTTACAGGTCGCCACGTGGGATGCTGCGGGGGTCACTATATCTGCCAAAGTGGCAAAAAGTAGAATCCAGTCGGTGCTTCCCCTCTCTCCTAGGGTTATTGTAGGTCCGGTAAGTCTACAAGGTGTATTGTTGCCACCAGGTACACGTTTATTACTTCAGGCCTGGTATCGAGTGCCGGTGTAGGCCGCAGCCGCGGTCTTTCCTGGAAAGCGGTCCGGTTCTCCTGGGCAGTCTAATTTTGCGGCCAAAATTAACTGAAAAATCGGGCAGGGATCTGCTCCGGGTAGTGTCACTAGCTGCCCCAGGTGGTTTGTGTGCAAATTCGCTAGGTGTATCTAGCTAAAAAAGGCTAAAATATCGCTTTTGCAAGGAGAGCTCAGTCACTACACGTCTTGCTAGTTATGCTGCTGGCTCCGCCCCCCCGTAATCAGCTCTTTTACCTGAAAAAAAAGTACAATACCCCCCCAACATTAAAACCCACCACCCACACACCCAACCCTACTCTAAAACCCACCCAATCCCCCCTTAAAAAAACTAACACTAACCCCTTGAAGATCACCCTACCTTGAGTAGTATTCACCCAACCGGGCCGAAGTCCTCAATGAAGCCGGGCGAAGTGGTCCTCCAGACGGGCAGAAGTCTTCATCCAAGTCAGGCAGAAGAGATCCTCTAGACGGGCAGAAGTCTTCATCCAGACGGCATCTTCTATCTTCATCCATCCGGCGCAGAGCGGCTCCATCTTCAATACATCCGAAGCGGAGCATCCTCTTCTTTCGACGTCTTCTTCCCGAATGAATGTTCCTTTAAATGACGTCATCCAAGATGGCGTCCCTTGAATTCCGATTGGCTCAATCCTATTGGCTGATTGCATCAACCAATAGGATTTTTCCTACCTTAATTCCGATTGGCTGATAGAATTCTATCAGCCAATCGGAATTCAAGGGGCGCCATCTTGGATGACGTCATTTAAAGGAACATTCATTTGGGAAGAAGAGGATGCTCCGCGTCGGATGTCTTGAAGATGGAGCCGCTCCACGCTGGATGGATGAAGATAGAAGATGCCGTCTGGATGAAGACTTCTGCCTGTCTGGAGGACCTCTTCTGCCAAGCTTGGATGAAGACTTCTGCCCGTCTGGAGGACCACTTCGCCCGGCTTCGTTGAGGACTTCGGCCCGGTTGGGTGAAGACTTCTCAAGGTAGGGTGATCTTCAAGGGGTTAGTGTTAGGTTTTTTTTAAGGGGGGATTGGGTGGGTTTTAGAGTAGGATTGGGTGTGTGGGTGGTGGGTTTTAATGTTGGGGGGGTATTGTATTTTATTTACAGGGGGGGGTATTTTACTTTTTTTTCAGGTAAAAGAGCTGATTACTTTGGGACAATGCCCCGCAAAAAGCCCTTTTAAGGGCTATTTGTAATTTAGTATATGGTAGGGCTTTTTTTTTGGGGGGGGGGCTTTTTTATTTTATTAGGGGGATTAGATTAGGTGTAATTAGTTTAAAAATCTTGTAATAATTTTATTATTTTCTGTAATTTAGTGTTTGTTTACTTTTGTAATTTAGATAATTTCATTTAATTTTATTTAATTGTAGTTAATGTAGGTAATTAATTTAATTATAGTGTAGTGTTAGGTGTAATTGTAACTTAGGTTAGGTTTTATTTTACAGGCACTTTTGTATTTATTTTATCTAGGTAGTTATTAAATAGTTAATAACTATTTAATAACTATTCTACCTAGTTAAAATAAATACAAAGTTGCCTGTAAAATAAAAATAAACCCTAAGCTAGCTACAATGTAACTATTAGTTATATTGTAGCTATTTTAGGGTTTATTTTATAGGTAAGTATTTAGTTTTAAATAGGAATAATTTAGTTAATTATAGTAATATTTATTTAGATTTATTTAAATTATATTTAAGTTAGGGGGTGTTAGGGTTAGACTTACGTTTAGGGGTTAATACATTTAATATAGTGGCAGAAGTGTAGGGGGGGCAGATTAGGGGTTAATAAATATAATGTAGGTGACAGCGGTGTAGGGGGGGCAGATTAGGGGTTAATAAATATAATGTAGGTGGCGGTGGGCTCCGGGAGCAGCGGTTTAAGGGTTAATACATTTATTAGAGTTGCGTTGGGGTCCGGGAGCGGCGGTTTAGGGGTTAATAACTTTATTTAGTTGCGGTGGGGTCCGGGAGCGGCGGTTTAGGGGGTAAAACAGTATAGTATAGTGTGGGTGCTTAGTGACAGTATACCAATAAAGCTGTGAAAAAGCCGAAGAGCAGCGAGATCGATGACTGTTAGTTAACAACAGTCCGCTGCTCATCGATCCGTACTTGGTGCGCGGCTTTTTGACAGCTTTTTGGTAATTTTGGAGAACATATTCAGGTCCGCGGCAGCGATGTTAGGCGATCTTAGGCGAGCGTATTGGTGCAGCGAATGCAGGTAAGTTGACAGCTTGATAAGTAGATGCCATTGTCTCATATTAAACCAGCATATCACAGACCTACAATATTAAAATCAGTGTTGTTTATTAACATTAATATCCTAAGAAATGGTGAATCTCAAAATCCTTAGGTATGAAATCCGTTAGGTATGAATCTATCCATAATGTGGATCCACTTCATCTTCATACGGCCCAATGTATTTTGAGTATCACGCCCCTCCTCCAATTAGGTCCTTTCTGATGCCTAAAAATTGTAAATCGGCCACTTTCCTATTGTGTTTCCTATCAAAATGGGCAGAAACTGTGTGATTGGGAAAACCTCTTTTAATATTATAAATGTGTTAATTTAATCTTGTCTTTAATAAGCTAGAGGTACGCCCTATGTAGATAAGATCACAAGAACAGCGTAAAAGATAGACAACATTTTTGCTGTTGTATGTGATGAATTGATCTATGTCATAGCTTTTTTTTTTTAATAATAGTTTTTATTGAGGGTAAAGATTTACAAGACAACGAATTTGCTCATTCATCATATAAAACAGAAATATCAAAAAGCTGAAAAAGAATGGCATACTTCAACATCATTTGTTACCAAGCATATGCACAAAACAACACAACCAAGAAACATTTGAGGAGCAAATCAATAAAGTACCCCCTATTTTTTTCCCCCAAAAGCAGCAGAGGCCACTCTTGGACCTCACTTGTCACAACTCATTAGCTGAGGGTTTATAAGTGAAACAGGCCACTTGTGGACCTGTTCCTCTCAGTCGCACCTCCCATGTTTGCCAGGACCTCGAGTGGGTCCAGAAGACTCGAGATGCGAAGGAGGCCAATGAACAAGTTAAATAGAAATAATGATAGGGTCACTCTTGGACCCTTAATATTACATGAACAGAATTCAGATTGGCTGATAGAATTCTACTAGCCAATTGGAATTAAGGTAGGAAAAATCCTATTGGCTGATGCAATCAGCCAATAGAATTGAAGTTCAATCCTATTGGCTGATCCAATCCGCCAATAGGATTGAGCTCGCATTCTATTGGCTGTTCCAATCAGCCAATAGAATGCAAGCTCAATTCTATTGGCTGATTGCATCAGCCAATAGGATTTTTCCTACCTTAATTCCGATTGGCTGATAGAATTCTATCAGCCAATCGGAATTGAAGGGACACCATCTTGGATGACGTCATTTAAAGGAACCTTCATTCTTCGTTTGGAATTCGTTGGTAGAGGATGCTCCACGTCGGCTGGATTGAAGATGGACCCGCTCAGCGCTGGAAGGATAAAGATAGAAGATGCCGCCTGGATGAAGACTTCTGCCCGTCTGGAGGACCTCTTCTGCCCGGATCGGATGAAGACTTCTGCCGTCTGGAGGACCACTTCTGCCCGGCTTCTTGGAGGACTTCGGCCCGGCTGGGTGAAGACGTCTCAAGGTAGGGTGATCTTCAAGGGGTTAGTGTTAGTTTTTTTTAAAGGGGGATTGGGTGGGTTTTAGAGTAGGGTTGGGTGTGTGGGTGGTGGGTTTTAATGTTGGGGGGGTATTGTATTTTTTTTACAGGTAAAAGAGCTGATTACTTTGGGGCAATGCCCCGCAAAAGGCCATTTTAAGGGCTATTTGTAATTTAGTATAGGGTAGGGAATTTTATTATTTTGGGGGGCTTTTTTATTTTATTAGGGGGATTATATTAGGTGTAATTAGTTTTAAAAAATTGTAATTATTTTTTTATTTTCTGTAATTTAGTGTTTGTTGTTTTTCATACTTTAGTTTATTTAATTTAATTGTATTTAATTGTAGTTAGTTTAGGTAATTAATTTAATTATAGTGTAGTGTTAGGTGTAAATGTAACTTAGGTTAGGTTTTATTTTACAGGTATTTTTGTATTTATTTTAGCTAGGTAGTTATTAAATAGTTAATAACTATTTAATAACTATTGTAAAAAAGGAAAAAATAGAGGGGCGCCTCATGTGTGGTATCATCAGATGTAAAAGCCAGAAATAATAGTAGAGCCAAATGGGTACTCACACACTTCAGAAGCACACCGATGTGCTGGTAGGAGTAGGCTGCAGATTCATATAGGTGTGGCAGCTCACCTATCAGGCAGTGCTGTGATACTGGAGATGGAATGGGAGACACAGAAAAGGAAAAGAAGCACTACATGTGCAGACCATTAAAGATATAACCGACAATATTTCCAGTGATACAAGTGGGTACTCACATACTCCATGAGCACACTTATGTGCTAGTAGGAACAAGCTGCAAATTTTAGGCAGGTGTAGCAGCTCACCCCAACTCAGATTTCTTGATGCTGTGGTAGGAATAATCCCAATAGGCTACACCGAGTCTCAGGAGAATAAGGAGACTCTTGTGTATCAGCAAGGCAGTGTATTTATAATAAAATACAAATATTTATTAAAAACAAAATTTAAAAATACACAACAAAGCAGTTGCTGTGTTAAGTGGATAAAAGGGGTTAACAATTACCCCAATAATGCAACGCGTTTCTCGGTTTTGAACCGTTTCATCAAGCATATAGCATATTTTTAAATTTTGTTTTTAAGAAATATTTGTATTTTATTATAAATACGCTTTTGAGTGGATATCTTGACCTACCTACTGCCTTGCTGATACACAAGAGTCTCCTTATTCTCCTGAGACTTGGTGTAGCCTATTGGGATTATTCCTACCACAGCATCAAGAAATCTGAGTTGGGGTGAGCTGCTACACCTGCCTAAAATTTGCAGCTTGTTCCTACCAGCACATAAGTGTGCTTATGGAGTATGTGAGTACCCACTTGTATCACTGAAAATATTGTCTGTTATATCTTTAATGGTCTGCACATGTAGTGCTTCTTTTCCTTTTCTGTGTCTCCCATTCCATCTCCAGTATCACAGCACTGCCTGAGAGGTGAGCTGCCACACCTATATGAATCTGCAGCCTGCTCCTACCAGCACATTGGTGTGCTTCTGAAGTGTGCGAGTACCCATTTGGCTCTACTATTATTTCTGGCTTTTACATCTGATGATACTACACATGAGGCGCCCCTCTATTTTTTCCTTTTTTCCATAGCTATACCCGGACCAGTCGGTGAGGAGGAGGCAGCCATCGCAGGACATTCCGCTTGATTTTGAAAAGAACTTTTGTTCTCTATTTTGCAATTCTCCTCTCATTTGAGAGGATTTAAGTCATTTTAGATACAATATACATTTTCTAATTCAATTGTAGTTTTAAAGATTGTATAGGTCTACAATTGTACCTTTATTACCCCTAGCGCCCCCTTATTTGCTGTAAGGCTATATTAATAACTATTGTACCTAGTTAAAATAAATGCAAACTTGCCTGTAAAATAAAAATAAACCCTGAAATAGCTACAATGTAACTATTAGTTATATTGTAGCTATCTTATGGTTTATTTTATAGATAAGTATTTAGTTTTAAATAGGAATAATGTATTTAATTGTAGTTATTTTATTTAGATTTATTTAAATTATATTTAAGTTAGGGGGGGTTAGGATTAGATTTAGGTTTAGGGGTTAATACATTTAATATAGTAGCGGCGACGTTGGGGGCGGAAGATTAGGGGTTAATAAATGTAGGTAGGTGTCGGCGATGTTAGTTAATAAAATTTAACTAGTGTTTGCGAGGCGGGAGTGTGACGGTTTAGGGGTTAATATATTTATTAAAGTGGCGGCGATGTCCGGTCAGCAGATTAGGGGTTAAAATTTTTATTTTAGTGTTTGCAATGTGGGGGGGGCTTGGTTTAGGGGTTAATAGGTTGTTTATGGGTGTTAGTGTACTTTTTAGCACTTTAGTTAAGAGTTTTATGTTACGGAGTTAGCCCATAAAACTCTTAACTACTGACTTTTAAATGCGGTAGAAGTCTTGACAGGAGAGGCTGTACAGCTCACTTTTTCCAGCAAACGTAATACCGGCGTTACGAAAATCCCATTAAAAAGATAGGATACTTAATTGACGTAAGGGGATTTGCAGTATGGTAAAATCGTGGAAAAAAAGTGAGCGGTACACCTGTACCTGTCAGACTTGTAATACCAGCGGGCGTTAAAAAGCAGCGTTGGGACCCCTCAACGCTGCTTTTTAAGGCTAACGCAAGACTCGTAATCTAGGTGAATATTTTTATGCAACATAAGAGCTATTAAATGCAGTAAATCTCTGTAATACTTAACATACTTATAAAGCTTTCAGGTTATCCAGTAACTGATAAGGACAACTATAGTACAGACACAAACATTATAAAAATATGGTGACATATCAGGTGGTGATGAAGTAATTAAAAGGCTCCTTAGGTCCTTACTCTGTGGAATTTTATGTGTCTGTTGAGATATTAGCTCACTACTACTACCATTGTCCCAAATCAATGGTACCGCGAGGCAAAAAACTATACTGGGGACTGTTAGCTTAGTATGGTAAAACACATACTTAGTAAAGGGACACTAAACCCCAAATTTTTCTTTCATGCTTCAGGTAGAGAATACAATTTTAATCAACATTCCAATGTACTTCTATTATCTAATTTGCTTCATTCTTTAGATATACTTTGTTGAAGAAATAGCAATGCACATGTGTGAGCCAATCACACGAGGCATCTATGTGCAGCACCCAATCAGCAGCTACTGAGATATGCTTTTCAGCAAAGAATATCAAGAGATTGAAGCAAATTAGATAATAGAAGTAAATTAGAAAGTTGTTTAAAATTGCATACTCTATATGAATCATGAAAGAAAAAAACATAATTTATGCTTACCTGATAAATTTATTTCTCTTGTAGTGTATCCAGTCCACGGATCATCCATTACTTATGGAATATATTCTCCTTCCCAACAGGAAGCTGCAAGAGTCCACCCACAGCAAAGCTGCTATATAGCTCCTCCCCTAACTGCCATATTCAGTCATTCGACCGAAAACATGCAGAGAAAGGAAAAACCATAGGGTGCAGTGGTGACTGTAGTTCAAATGAAAAAATTACCTGCCTTAAAGTGACAGGGCGGGCCGTGGACTGGATACACTACAAGAGAAATACATTTATCAGGTAAGCATAAATTATGTTTTCTCTTGTTAAGTGTATCCAGTCCACGGATCATCTATTACTTATGGAATACCAATACCAAAGCTAAAGTACACGGATGATGGGAGGGACAAGGCAGGTACTTAAACGGAAGTTACCACTGCCTGTAAAAAACCCTTTCTCCCAAAAATAGCCTCCGAAGAAGCAAGGTATCAAATTTGTTTAATTTGAAAAGTATGAAGCGCAGACCAAGACTCCGTCTTGTAAATCTGTTCAACAGAAGCCACATTTAAAAAAGGCCCAAGTGAAAACCACAGCTCTAGTAGAATGAGCTGTAATCCCTTCAGGAGGCTGCTGTCCAGCAGTCTCATAAGCTAAATGAATTATGCTTTTTAACCAAAAAGACAGAGAGGCTGCTGAAGTCTTTTGACCTCTCCTCTGTCCAGAATAGACAACAAACAAGGTGAACGTTTGATGAAAACTGTAGTAGCTTGTAAGTAAAACTTTAAAGCACAAACCACGTCCAATATTGTGTAATAGACGTTCCTTCTTTGAGGAAGGATTAGGATACAAGCATGGAACAACTATCTCTTGAGTGATGTACTTGTTAGATACCACCTTAGGAAAAAACCCAGGTTGGTACGCAGGACTACCTTATCCGTACGAAGGACCAGATAAGGAGAATCACATTGTAACACAGATAACTTGGAGACTCTACGAGTCGAAGAATTAGCTACCCAAAAGGAACTTTCCAAGATAAAGATTGATATCTATGGAACAAAAAAGGTTCAAACGGAACTTCTTGAAGAACCTTAAGAATCAGGTTTAAGCTCCATGGCGGAGCAACAGTTTTAAACACAGGCTTGGATCTAACCAAAGCCTGACCAAATGCCTGAACGTCTAGAATACCTGCCAGACGCTTGTGCAAAAAAATACACAGAGTAAAAATCTGTCCCCTTTTAAGGAATTAGCTGACAACCCTTTTCTCAAAAACATCTTGGAGAAAAGATAATATCCTGGGAATCCAGACTTTACTCCATGAGTAACCCTTGGATTCATAACAATCAGATATTTACACCATATCTATGTTCAATTTTCCTAGAGACAGGCTTTCATGTCTGTATTAAGGTATCAATGACTGACTCGGAGAAGCCATGCTTTGATAACATCAAGCGTTCAGTCTCCAGGCAGTCCATCTCAGATTGATTCTATTTAGATGGTTGAAAGGACCCTGAGGTAGAGGGACCTGTCTCAGAAGCAGAGACCGTGATAGAAAGGATGACATGTCCACCAGATCTGCATACCAGGTCCTGCGTGGCTACGCAGGCGCTGTCAAAAACACCAAAGCCCTCTCCTGCTTGGTCTTGACCTCCGGAGGAAATCCCACTCCCCCGGAAGAAAAGTCTGACGACTTAGAAAATCCACCTCCCAGTTCTCAACACCTGGGATATGGATAGCTGATAGACAAGAATGAGTCTCTGTCCAGTGACATATTGTAAGACTTCTAACATCGCTAGGGAACTTCTGTTCCCCCTTGATGGCTGATGTAAGCCACAGTCGTGTATATTGTCCGACTGAGTATGATGTACCTCAGAGTTGCTAACTGAGGCCAAGTCTGAAGAGCATGGAATATCACTCCCAGTTCCAGAATATTTATTAGAAGGAGGGTCTCCTCCTAAGTCCACTATCCCTGAGCCTTCAGGGAGTTCCAGACTGCATCCCAACCTAAAAGGCTGGCATCTATTGTAACAATTGTCCCATCTGACCTGCGGAAGGTCATACCCTTGGACAGATGGACCCGACATAGTCACCAGAGAAGAGAATCTCTGGTCTCTTGGTCCAGGTTTAACAGGGGGACAAATCTGTGTAATCCCCGTTCCTCTGACTGAGCATGCATAGTTGCAGCGGTCTGAAATGTAGACGTGCAAACGGTACTATGTCCCTTGCCGCTACCATTAAGCCGATTTCATTCATGTACTGAGCCACCGAAGGGCGCGGATGGGATGAAAAAACACTGCAGAAATTTAGAAACTTTGACAACCTGGACTCCGTCAGGTAAATTTTCATTTCTACAGAATCTATCAGAGTCCCTAGGAGGGAAACCCTTGAGATTGGGGATAGAGAACTCTTTCCTTGTTCACTTTCCACCCATGTGATCTCAGAAATGCCAGTACTACGTCCGTATGAGACTGGGCAATTTGGATGTTTGACGCCTGTATCAGGATGTCGTCTAAATAAGGGGCCACTTCTATGCCCCGCAGTCTAAGGACCGCCAAAGCGACCCCAGAACCTCCATAAAGATTCTTGGGGCTGTAGATATCCCAAAGGAAAGAGCTACAAACTGGTAATGCCTGTCTAGAAAGGCAAACCTGAAAAAACGATGGTGATCTTTATGCATCACAATGTGAGGATAAGCATCCTTCAAATCCATTGTAGTCCTCTATTGACTCTCCTGGATCATAGTTAAGATGGTACAAATAGTTTCCATCTTAAATGACGGAATTCTGAGGAATTTGTTTAAGATCTTTAGATCCAAAATAGGTCTGAAGGTTCCCTCTCCTTGGGAACCACAAACAGATTTGAGTAAAAACTCTGTCCCTGTTCCTCTCTTGGAACTGGATGGATCTCGTACACAATGTAAGAATGCCTCCTTCTTTATCTGGTTTGCAGATAATTGTGAAAGGCGAAATCTTCCCCTTTTTTGGGGGGGAATCTTTGAAATCCAGAAGATATCTCTGGGATATAAATTCCAATGCCTAGGGATCCTGGGCATCTCTTGCCCACGCCTGGGCGAAGAATGAAAGTCTGCCCCCTATAGGATCCGTTACCGGATAGGGGTCCGTTCCTTCATGCTGCCTTAGAGGCAGCAGCAGGCTCCTTGGCCTGCTTATCTTTGTTCCAGGTCCGATTGTCTCCAGACCGCCTTGGACTGAGCAAAAATTCCCTCTTGTTTTGCCTTAGAGGAAGAGGATGCCACACCTGCCCTGAAGTTTTTAAAAGGCACGAAAATTAGACTTTTTTTTTTTTTTTTGGCCCTTGATTTGGACCTATCCTGAGGAAGGGCATGACCTTTTCCTCCAGTGATATAAGCAATAATCTCCTTCAAACCAGGCCCGAATAGGGTCTGCCCCTTGAAGGGAAGTTAAGTAGCTTATTTATTAAAGTCACGACAGCTGACCATGATATAAGCCATAGCGCTCTGCGCGCCAGTATAGTAAAAAACAGAATTCTTAGCCGTTAGTCTAGTCAAATGAACAAGGCATCAGAAAACAAAGGAATTGGCTAGCATAAGCTTGTCAAATATATTCATCCAATGGAGTCGCTTAACTGTAAAGCCTCATCAAGAGACTCAACCCAGAACGCCGCAGCAGCAGTGACAGAAGCAATGTATGCAAGGGGCTGCAGGATAAAACCCTGTTGAATAAACATTTTTTATCCATTGGATCTAAAAAGCACAACTGTCCTCGTCAGAGGTAGTGGTACGCTTAGCTAGAGTAGAAACTCTTCTCTCCACCTTAGGAACTGTCTGCCAGAAGTCCCGTGTGGTGGTAACTATTAGAAAACATTCTTCTAAAAAATAGGAGGGGAAGAGAACGGCACACCTGGTCTATCCCATTCCTTATTAAAAAAAAAAAAAATTTAGTAAACCTCTTTAGGTATTGGAAAAACATCAGTACACACCGGCACTGCATATTATTTATCCAGTCTACACAATTTCTCTGGCCCTGCGATTGTACACATTCATTCAGAGCAGCCAAAGCCTCCCTGAGCAACAAGTGGAGGTTCTCAAGCATAAATTTTAAATGTAGAAATATCAGAATCAGGTTAAATCATCTTCCCTGAGTCAAAAAAAATCACCCACAGACTAAGCATATTGTGAGGTAGTATCATACATGGTTCTTAAAGCGTCTGTATGCTCTGTATTTACCCCCAGAGCTAACTGCTTTCCTTTAATTTCAGGTAGTCTGACTAATACTGCTGCCAGAATATTATTCACCACCTTTGCCATGTCTTGTAAAATAAACGCTATGGGCGCCCTTGATGTACTTGGCGCCATTTGAGCGTGAGTCCCTGAAGCGGGAGTCGAAGGGTCTGACACGTGGGGAGAGTTAGTCGGCATAACTTTCCCCTCGACAGAATCCCCTGGTAAAAGAAACGCTATGGGTGCCCTTGATGTACTTGGCGCCATTTGAGCGTGAGTCCCTAAAGCGGGAGTCAAAAGGTCTGACACGTGGGGAGAGTTAGTCGGCATAACTACCCCCACGACAGAATCCTCTGGTGATAATGTTTTTAAAGACAAAAAATGATCTTTATTGTTTAACATGAAATCAGTACATCTGGTACACATTCTAAGATGGGGTTCCACCATGGCTTTAAAACATAATGAACACAGAGCTTCCTCTATGTCAGACATGTTAGAACAGACTAATAATGAGACTAGTAAGCTTGGAAAACACTTTAAATCAAGTTAACAAGCAAATATATAAAACGTTACTGTGCCTTTAAGAGAAACAAATTTTGTCAAAATTTGAAAAACAGTGAAAAAAGGCAGTAAAACAAACGAAATTTTTACAGTACATGTAATAAGGTAACAGAGCATTGCACCCACTTGCAAATGGATGATTAACCCCTTAATGCAAAAAACAGATAAAAAAAAAAAAACGACATAGACGTTTTTAAAAACAGACACAACAAACTGCCACAGCCAACAGTGGGAAGCTTCAGTTAACTGTTTCTATATAAAATTTAAGCCAGCCATGTGGAAAAAACTTAGGCCCCAATAAGTTTTATCACCAAACATATGTTAAAAAACGATTAAACATGCCAGCAAACGTTTTAAAACACATTTTTACAAGAGTATGTATCTCTATTAATAAGCCTGATACCAGTCGCTTTTACTGCATTTAAGGCTATACCAACATTACAGTGTTATCACCAATGTACGTTAAAAAACGATTAAACATGCCAGCAAACGTTTTAAAACACATTTTTATAAGAGTATGTATCTCTATTAATAAGCCTGATACCAGTCGCTTTCGCTGCATTTAAGGCTTTACTTACATTACTTCGGTATCAGCAGTATTTTCTTAGTCAATTCCATTCCTAGAAAAATATTTTACTGCACATACCTTATCTGCAGGAAAACCTGCACGCCATTCCCCCTCTGAAGTACCTCACTCCTCAGAATGTGTGAGAACAGCAAATGGATCTTAGTTACGTCTGCTAAGATCATAGAAAAACGCAGGCAGATTCTTCTTCCAAATACTGCCTGAGATAAACAGCACACTCCGGTGCCATTTAAAAATAACAAACTTTTGATTGAAGAATAAACTAAGTAGAAAGCATCACAGACTCTCACGACCTCCTATCTATGTTGAGGCTTGCAAGAGAATGACTGAATATGGCAGTTAGGGGAGGAGCTATATAGCAGCTTTGCTGTGGGTGGACTCTTGCAGCTTCCTGTTGGGAAGGAGAATATATTCCATAAGTAATGGATGATCCGTGGACTGGATACACTTAACAAGAGAAATGTGGGGTTTTTGTCCCTTTAAGCACAAAAGGGGTGACAGAGTTTAAGTATATAGAATAGTGATAGGCTGCTCTTAGTCCTTTAACTGTCATTTGCCAACACCACAAATAGTGAAAACTAATTTTATATGTCACAGCAACTATGGGGAGGCACCCCATAGTTCGGCCTACTTTTGGACCCTCTAAAAGGGTATAGTTTTATGTGACATAGGGACTATTAGATATAATACCACTTTACTGCAACCAACATGCTTATAACACTTTTAAAGTATCTAGTAAATGATAGGACAGCTATAGTACATTAACCTTTAATGGCCAAGCACATCTAACTAAGTAGTTAGGACACAAAATGTCATCATGAGGTAAAACATCTCACTATATCTAAAGAATAATAACTGACTCCATAGCCATAGGTAGATATACAGTGCAAGTAATATCACCTTGGGAGGAAATATAAGTTTTAAAAAATAATAATCCCACAAGTCAAATATGTCCAGTAGCTCCAATAAGTGAGATCTCAGGCCCAAAGGCCGTCATTTATATACAAAGATATCTGGAGTGGAATATGAGTATAGTTAGATGATGGGAAAAAGTACATAATTTCACCCCACGCCAGTCCGGTCTTCCGTGTCGGTGTTGATATCATAACAGAAGCAATAGGCCCAGTCCCCAGATGAATCGCAACGCCAGATGTGCAAGGCCATCCAGGATGCAGCTCCTACACACAGGGGCCAAACAGCAGTCAATGGGTAATGAACCCATCGATCCCCTTCTGAGCTGCAAAGCTCCAGGGCTGCTCCCATACCATGCAAGGGAAGTTGACTTGACGCTGATAGCTTTATCAGAATGCGTAAGCTCTCCGATGACAGCACCTCAGTGTGCACACTTCCTCGGACCCCCTCCAGAGAGTCGGCTGCATCTCCCTAGGCAGAGATCAAGGTTAAGCTCTCACAGGCACTAAGCTGCTCACGGACCCGCACTTTCACAACAGCGTGGAGGCTTGTATTGGCTTGTGCTTTGCTGCACACTCTAGATACCTCTACACTCATCTTTTCTGGCCCTCAGAAGCTTACAGCTCAGTATGAGCGCATACCATGCTGTACAAGCGGCGATCGAATCTGGCGCACATTGTGCGTTCATAGTCGGACAGCAGATTTTGGATGGCCATAGATAGTTCCACCATGTTTAAAAATTGGAATGACAAGTAGGAGAGGAGAATTTACTCTATTCTCCTATTACCCGGTTACCCGAGGGGGGGCTAAGGTTTTCCTCCAAGAGGGCCACCTAAAACCTTAATGGTCCAGTCTGTGAAGCTCCCCCTCAAGCAATATTAGTATTGCCCTGTCCAGCAAAATTAGTTCTGTCCAGCATACAATGAAATCCTGTGTTGGATCGTATCTGTAAAGTTAGATATCTTGGTGGAAAGTATATTCTTTAGATTGAGCTCCCAGATTAGCAGCCATCTTCGGCTAGAGCATTGACACGCCCCTGTCATAGCTTTTTTTTACCATCCTTAGAATAGAACTTATTGTTTCGTTTAGGTGCCGGTTTCATTTGTCTTCAAGCATTGCAGTACTGGCACCTTCTAAAACTTTTCTGTGAGGGAAGAAGTCAATTTTTCACTTTTCTTTCACCTGATTTTATACAGTTTGTTGCAATTTTAGATTGGGAACTTTCCTAAATATAATATTAGGACCATCTCCTATGAGTCCTGATAATCCCGAATCATGGGAGAGTATCCCCCAATGTCTCTGGATAATATCTCTCAAATCTTTACTCTGAGTACTGTGTTGAAATATCAGCATATAGCTAGTTTTTCATCATATTTATTATTAACTGGAGTTTTATTATTATATTGCAATAATTCTTTTCTATTTAATTTGAATATTTCTTCTATTTTAGCATCTAATAAATAGCCTAAATAATTACTCTCTAAAAAATGCTTTTTAAGGATTTGGGACTGTTCCTGATACTTCTCAATATCTTTACAGTTTCGCCTTAGACGGACGAACTGTCCTTTGGGTATATTTGTTAACCAGTGTTTTTGATGGAAACTGTCCAAATTTATATAATTATTTACATCAATACTTTTAAAATAATTCTTTGTTTTTAATATATTATTCTCAATGTTTGTGCTCGTCGGGCTTTACGCTCATATTACAATTTGAAAGTAAACACAATTTGCACTAGAATGATTACCGTGGCTTCAGAGCTCTGATTAACTGTTTCGTGAAACAAAAAGTCTCACAAAACACTTAAAAAATATATTACAAAGTACAGTTACATTCGTAATAACAGCATTTAATAATATTAGACATGTATAAACATATAAACACATAAATACTTATGTATACATATACAGACATATATTGGAGAACTTTGCAGTTAAGTAGATGAAAACATGTTAAAGCATATTCATGCGATATTCATAGTGTTATACTGTGTATTTACTATAAATGTCTCACATTCCAATGTTCTGCACATAGCAGAATATGTTCCAAGAATTTTTAAATAGATATTCCTACTTATATTTGTATATATGTATACCTATATATAATCATGTATATGTATATATATATATATATATATATATATATATATATATATATATATATATATATATATATATATATATATATATATAGATATATATTGTACCAAAAAACAATCAGATATATGTAGAAATATTTATTTATAAATAAATAAAATATATTCTTCAATGTGAAGAACATTGGAATGTGAAATATTCATATTTTCCTGTCAGGTTAGCACAAATGAGAATATGGAATCAGGTTTGGGTGGGGTGTTATTTTTTTTAAAAAAAAATTTTGTCCATTGACTTCTATGGAGGAATACGTGAACGATATTCTAACTTCTGTGTTTTGCGCTTGTCCGGTGAGCATGAGAGGAAAAACAGTTTACTTTTAACTCATAATACGAGCACAACCCGACTAGCGCATAAAGTATACTTCTAAAGCAATTAACACTCGAGCTGGAGCGTTAATTAGTGCTCTACTTGTAATCTGGCCCTATGTGTTTAATCACTTTGTCTGGGTTAAATACAAAGTAATATGCAAGCACTATTTCATACATAAAGGGGTCGATTTATCAAACTGCAGCGGACAGGTGTGTACAAACGCGCCCCTGTCCGACGCAGCTCACCTCTGGAGGGCTAACTTCCACTACTGGAATTCAGCATTGCACAAGACCAGAGACCGGGGAGATTGAAATTCACCACCTAATAGGTGTCGAAGAGGTTAGGGAATCTTCACAGGTAGTTTGGAAAACAGCACATTTATACCTTTGGCTTGTGGGGCACGGAACCCAGGACCTGCCACGTCCCACTAATACTCCAAACAAACAAAAGGTTGTTCCAGCCACCAAAACTTTTAAAATAGACCTTTATTGTTTCACATAGGGTCCTCAGAAAAAGCTACAATGTTTCAGGCCTGCTATAGGCCCTTAGTCATGACTAAGGTCCTATAGCAGGCCTGAAACATTGTAGTTTTTTCTGAGGACCCTATGAGGTCCCTATATGAAATAATAAAGGTCTATTTCAAAAGTTTTGGTGGTTGGAACAACCTTTTGTTTGTTTGAAGAGGTTAGGGAAGCAGCCATCTGATGACCACTGCTTCATAAATACGGGAACCTGCAGTCATAGGCAGGCAAAACCTTTTCTTTTTGCACTTTTATGTCACTTTAACACTGAAAACAGTTAGTCAAACAAAAACTATTACAACAAACTTTATGAAAATTTGCATGCAAATCTGAAATCTGAAGTCCTCCTCCTTGGAGCCACCACATCCGCCTGGGATAACTTCTGGTGACCCACAGCTCTCGGACACCCTCCAACACCCACTGACCATGCACGAAATCTAGGCTTCATCCTTGACTCTTCACTCTCCATGAACCGACAAATCAACACCGTCTCCTCCACCTGCTTCCACATACTCCACCTGCTGAAAAAGATCTTCAAATGGATCCCACCCGACACCCGGAAGACGGTCACCCACGCACTCGTCAGCACCAGACTGGACTATGGCAACTCACTCTACACCGAACGCACCATCAATCTTCAAAAGAGACTCCAGTGCGTCCAAAACGCCTCGGTAAGACTCATCCTCAACATTCCCCGCCAATCCCTCACCTCAAAACACTAGCAAGACCTGCACTGGCTCCCCATCAACAAAAAAATCACCGTCAAGCTCCTCACCCACACATTCAAAGCCCTCCATAACATCGGCCCTGAATACTTAAACCACTGCGTCACCTCCTACACCCCCGCTAGACAACTACGGTCGGCTGACCAAGCCCTCGCTATCATCCCCCGAATAAAAAAAAAACACGGCTGGAGGCAGATCCTTCTCGCACCTGGCAGCCAAAACTTGGAACACCCTGCCCATACACCTCAGACAAGCGGCAGATCTAACAAAGTTCAGAAAGGACCTCAAGACCTGGCTCTTAAACTGAATGACAACCGTTAGCGCTCTCGCATCAGACCATCTCCCCTGAGCACCTTGAGACCCTCACGGGTGAATATCTGTACTTTACAAGAATCCAATAGATAGATAGATAGAATGTAATTGTCTAGTGTGTGCAGTGGTTGCTGAAATATAAATGTTTAAAAAAAATACAATTAAAAACATGCCCAGTATCATATTTTAAGGTTGCTTTAGTTGCAGCTGTTTTCTGAAGTTAAAAATATATTTATTTAAAGTGTCAGTAAACTTTAAAAATAATGTTATATAATTCTGCACATAGTGCAGAATTATATAACATTATATTAGCCAAACATTTATAAAACGTAATTTCCCCTATTAATTTAAAAAAAAAAAAAAACGCTGTTTCAGAGACCCGCTCTCTGCTGAGCGGGTCTGTTATATTTACTCAGCACATCGGGCCAGCTGTATAGTCACAGCCCGGCCCGACCGCGCCATAAGACTAAGTGCAGCTCGCTCCTGTCACAGGAGCGAGCTGCACTTAGTCTTATGGCGCGGTCGGGCCGGGCTGTGACTATACAGCTGGCCCGATGTGCTGAGTAAATATAACAGACCCGCTCAGCAGAGAGCAGAGAGCGGGTCTCTGAAACAGCGTTTTTTTTTTTTTTAAATTAATAGGGGAAATTACGTTTTATAAATGTTTGGCTAATATAATGTTATATAATTCTGCACTATGTGCAGAATTATATAACATTATTTTTAAGGTTTACTGTCCCTTTAATTATCTGCCACCTAAAGGGCTGAGTAACAGTGTAACTGTAAATCACTTCATTAGAGAGATTATAATTTTGTAGAGGGCCATTAATTTAGTTTTATGTTGTATTAATTGTGATATTTCTGTTAATTTATTGAAAGGAAAAGTTATATTACTCTGTTTTAACTTTTTTTTTTTGTAGGATGGAAATTCATTTTTTGTTCAGACTAACTTCATAAAAACAGAAAACCAAATACAAAGTACTTGTGCAGCAGTAAGTACATTTCATATGTATTCACTATATTGTGTGTTTAAAGGGACAGTAAAATCAGATTTAAACTTTCATGGTTTACACAAAGCGCATGCCATTTTAAACAACTTTATACTATCAAATTTGCTTTTGGTTTATTGGAGCTCAGGAGCACGCACGTCTTTAGCATTCCATGGTATTAGTGTTTGCAACAATGTTTGTTGCCATAGAATTCTACAGACACATGCTGAACCTTTTAATTAAAACATTATTGTTGCCCCCATAAGTATTGTGGGCCCTAGGAATTGTGAAAAATATGTTGGTACTGTAGTGCATAGATGCTTAAAGGCATATGAAACCCAATTATTATTCAGATAGAGTATTTGATTTTTTAAAAAAAATTCTAATTTACTTCTATTATCAAATTTTCTTTGTTCTCTTGGTATCTTTTGTTGAAAAGCAGATATGTATGTTTATGAGCCGGTCCATTTCTGAAGCACTATATGGCAGCAGTTTTGCAAGAATGTTATCCATTTGCAGGATCACTAGAGGGCAGCACTATTTCCTGACATGTTCCAGATGCCTACCTAGGTATCTCTTCAACAAAGAATATCATGGGAACAAAGGAAATTTAATAATAAAAGTAAATTAAAAACTTTTTTAAAATTGTGTGTTATGTCTGAGTTACAAAAGAAATGTTTTGGGTTTCATATCTCTTTAAATCCAACTGTAACTTGCAATGCCTACCCTGTTCTCTTAAATAAACCCAAAGAATAAAGCACACCGTGGGCAAAACCTTTTGATATGTGTAAGTTTTATTAATATGGGGTGAGAGCATTATTTTATTAGTAAACAGAACAATTATTTTTTGAGTCTTTGCTGTGTACTTTAGTAGAGTGAGTTATATTGTTATGCTATTTTTTTAACCTAGCTGATGGGGTTATTTGAAGTAACAGATGTTGAAACAATAATAAGTGTTTTTGAAGTAAGGTGACATAGGAATTTGTAGAATTCCATGTAACCATACAGATTGGAATTTCTAATTGATTGCTTTTTCTTCTTTCTAGTATCCAAGTGCGCAAACAATTTGCACTCAGCATGCTTTTTGCAAAAGTGGTCAAGTTGATCTAAAAAGTAGCGGTATGTTTAACTAATCTGCTTTTTTTATTTTACAATGATATTTGTAAATAGTGGATTACTAGTTCATAGTTTTATTATAACTAGGGCTGGTCATTTTTACTATTTAAAAAAATAATGTTATTTAATCTTTTATTGAGATTTTTAGCAGTAACAATATAGTAAGACTTTTCATTCACAATAACAGCAGATTAAGATACAAATGTACAGTTTTTAAGCTGTTACGGTTACCCTTAGTCTCGCTGAGAGATGGACCGCTTAGTAGCCTGGATCCCTATTGCTAAAGAGGGGAGAAGCTGCTTTCCATAGTATTCTATATGAGTCTCGCAAATATAGAATAATCTCCCTTAGCTGCAGTACAGCTAGGATACCCTTCTGCCCACAAAAACGAGTCAACGCTGCGATTGAGGGTCAAACAAGAACTCAGGACTGGGATGCCCAGCCTGCTTTTTATTAAGGTTACATGCACACAGGGCACTCCCAGGGGGAGAGGGGGGGAAGCACAAAATCCCCCATCACACATTTAGATAGAGAGCACTGTCCTTTGACAGGCCACAATAGGATTACAGTACTTAAGATAACAAGTTTACAAGTTCATCTTATCAATTAGCAGTCTGGCTCCAGAGGTGATTAGACAATAGTTTCTAAAAGCTGAAAAAAAAGAGTTAACTCTTTATGAAATGATACTTGTTACGGTTTTCTTGGAGCCCTTCTTAGGCGCTGGCTTGCTGGTTCAGGCATTGCTGCTGGGAAATAAGCTCTTCACAACAAAATAACTAATGCTTCTGTAACAGTGCTCCCTTTCTGTGGAACACTCTGGCAGACACGGTCTGACCCCTTTTCGGGGCAGACTAAGGCTGTCCAGACCGCTGATTATGCGGGGCTGAGGTCGGTTTGTCTGGACAACCCGTCGGCGTTGCCATTCTGTTTCCCAGGTCTGTAAGTAATGGTGAAATTGAAGGGTTGCAACGATAAGCTCCAACGTAATAGCCTGCCGTTATCTCCAGAGACCCGGTTCAGCCACACCAACGGGTTATGGTCGGTGACCAGAGTGAACTCCTGACCATATAAATAGGGAGTCAATTTCTTTAATGCCCACACCAAAGCCAAACACTCCTTTTCGACCGCTGCATAGCTGACTTCGCGGGGCAGGAGCTTCCGGCTGATGTAGGCAACTGGATGCTCCCCTCCATCTTCGCCTACTTGGCTGAGGACGGCTCCCAGCCCGAACATGGAAGCATCTGTATGGACGATAAAACGTTTGTTAAGGGCTGGGGCCGCCAAGACAGGAGCGTTAATTAGAGCATTTTTGAGAGCCTGGAAAGCCGTTTCACAGTGGGGAGACCACAGGACCTGTCGAGGTAAGTTCTTCTTGGTCAAGTCAGTCAGGGGTTTGGCAAGTGTGCTGTAGTCTGGTACGAACCGTCTATAGTACCCTGCCGTGCCCAGGAAGGCTAGGACCTGAGTCTTAGTGATGGGGGTGGGCCAATTGGCGACAGCTTCTATTTTGGCCGGCTCTGGTCGCTGCTTTCCACACCCCACCCGGTGACCCAGGTACTGTACCTCGGCCATCCCAAAGTGGCATTTTTCTGGCTTCAGAGTCAGGCCAGCAGCCCGGATCTGATCCAGAACCATTCCCACATGAGCTAAGTGGTCCTCCCAGGACTCACTGTGGATCGCTATGTCGTCCAGGTAGGCGCAAGCAAAACTCTGGAAGCCATCCAGGAGCCTATCCACCAAGCGCTGGAATGTAGCTGGGGCATTCTTCATCCCAAACGGCATTACCCTAAACTGATATAAGCCGAATGGGGTGACGAATGCCGACTTGGGGATAGCCTCCGGGGCCAGGGGAATCTGCCAGTAACCTTTGCAGAGGTCAATAGTGGTCAGGTAATTTCCCCTGGCTATACGATCGAGTAGCTCGTCTACCCTGGGCATAGGGTAAGCGTCCGTCACGGTATTTTCATTGAGCCTCCGATAGTCTACGCAGAACCGGGTGGTCCCATCTTTCTTGGGCACCAAGACAACTGGGGAGGCCCAGGGACTATCGGAGGGCTCAATTACCCTGAGCTGGAGCATCTCATCGATCTCCTTCTTCATTCCTGTCCTAACTGCTTCGGGGATTCGGTACGGAGCCTGGCGCAAGGGAGCTTGTCCCGGAGTATCTACCTGGTGGGTGGTTAAAGTAGTGTACCCTGGCTTCGGGGAGAAGGTGAGGTGTTTAGACTGGAGGAGTTGGTTGAGCTGCTCCCTTTCAGTGGGGCTAAGTCGGTCCCCTATCTGAACCTGCGCCACTATACCTGTGGGGAGGCTCTTTTCTAATAGGTCTGGAATGGGTAAACTGTCGGGGTCTTCCTGAGGGGAACAACATACGGCCGTCACGTTCTCTGGCCGCTCAAAATATTCCTTGAGCATGTTTACATGGAATGTCTTTCTAAGATTGTTGTCGTGGCAGCTAGCTATCACATAAGTGGTGTCTCCCCTTTTCTCTACGATCTGGTAGGGACCCTGCCAGGACGCCTGCAATTTGTCTGTCTTCACCGGCTTAAGTACTAACACCTTTTGTCCTATGGTGAAGATTCTCTTTCGGGCCCCCCGATCGTACCATACTTTCTGTCTTCTCTGGGCCAACTGGAGATTAGCCCGCACGGATTTGGCTAATTGCTCCATTCGGTCCCTGAGTTCCAGCACGTATGGCACAATGGGGACACCGTCAGCCTCCATCTCTCCCTCCCAGTGCTCCCGGATCAGGTTTAGGGGTCCCCGTACCTTTCTTCCGTAGAGCAACTCGAAGGGAGAGAACCCTGTCGTTTCCTGGGGCACCTCCCGATAAGCAAATAGGAGGTGCGGCAGGAAGCGTTCCCAGTCTCGGTATTCCTGAGTGAACGTCTTGAGCATTTGCTTGAGGGTTCCATTGAACCTCTCACACAGCCCGTTCGTCTGGGGGTGGTATGGGGAGCTCAGGAGGGACTTAATTTTGCAAACCTGCCAGAGTTGTTGGGTCAATTCAGCCGTAAATTGGGTGCCTCGGTCGGATAGGATTTCTTTTGGAAATCCTACCCGGGAGAACACCTGTACTAGTGCATTCGCTACCGTATCCGCTTGTATGTTGGATAGGGCGACAGCCTCTGGGTACCTGGTAGCGTAGTCCACTACGGTAAGAATGTATCGCTTACCGGAGGGACTAGGGGTAGCCAGTGGTCCCACTAGGTCAATAGCAACCCGGCTGAAGGGTTCCTCTACAATGGGCATATTTACTAGCTGGGCTTTAGGGTGATCGCCTCGCCTTCCTACTCGTTGACACACATCGCAGGTGTTACAGTAAGTTCTAACGTCAGCGTGCACCCCTGGCCAAAAGAACGTGTGAGTAATGCGGTGTAGGGTACGGGTAACGGCTAGGTGGCCTGCTAAGGGGATGTCGTGGCCTATTTTGAGGATTTCTTGACGGTATTTGTGGGGCACTACCAGCTGTCGCCTACGCTGTCCCCTTTTCTCTGTCCAGCGGTATAGTTTCCCTTTTTCCCATAAGAATGTTTCGTTATCTGCCCCGCCCCCTCCGGTCTCTGCTCGTTCCCGGTACTTTTGTAAGGTCGGGTCAGTCTTAGACTCTGCCTCGAAAGCATCTGGGGTGTCCCAGGGTATGGGGCCTAACCTGTCAGGCAAGGTCGGGGTAGGTCTTACCTGTGTCTCCCGCACTGGTGAGAGCTCTCGCTCCGTCCGGGCTTGGGCCCGTGTAGTCACTGGGTCCGCCTCGTTGTTGCATACTGGAGCATAGGCAGAAGTCATGGGGCCCAAATCGTTGCCCAGTAGTACTTCGGCAGGTAAATTATCCATTAGGCCCACGTTCACAGCCCCCTTTCCCGCTCCCCAATCAAGATGCACTTTAGCTGTTGGAATTTTGTACACATCCCCCCCCGCCACTCTAACGGCTACAGTCTGTCCGGATCGCTTGTGCTCTGGCACCAAATGACTCTGTACCAGCGTGATAGTAGCCCCTGTGTCTCGCAATCCCTCGGTAGATCGCCCCTCGAGCCATACCCTCTGCCGATGGTGCTGGCGGTTATCTGAGGCAGCATATACAGGGTCTGCCTCGTGAAGCGGCCCCACATATCCCTCCATAGGGGCCTCTTGGTTAACACAGAGGGCCCGGGCCGGACGATAGGACCCAGAGGGGTAATTGTAATTCCTGGGTGTCTGGTGCGTATTAAGGGGGCAGCTAGCCATGAAATGCCCTGGTTGCTTGCATCGGTGGCAAGTCGGTCTGGGACGCTCAGAGCTGTTATTGGGTGGTCCTGAGTGTCGGACGGGCCTTGTGGGCACCGGGGCTCGGAATTCAGTACGAGGGGGTGCACGGTAAACCTCTCTGGGTTCGACCCGTGCTGGAGCTCGGTAGTTCATGGGTTCGTGAAGACGGGAGTCATAATGTTCATCGGCCAATTTGGCTGCTTCTTCTAAGGTAGAAGGCCGCCTGTCTCGCAGCCATTCCTTCCCTTGCTGTTCCATGCCATTATAAAAATGTTCTAAGAGAAACAATTGTAAAATTTCCTCCCCAGTCACCGCTTTACTTCCGCTCAGCCAGTGATTTGCCGCTCTCCGCATTCGGTGCGCCCATTCCATATGGGTATCGTTAGGCTTCTTTTCCGTGCCCCGAAACTGTCGGCGATACGTGTCCGGAGTTACAGCGTACCGTCGCAACAGTGTCTCCTTAACTAGCTCATACTGTGTCACTTCCTCAGCACCCAGAGTACGAAAGGCTTCCAGGGCTCGCCCGGATAGTTTCCCAGACAATATCGTGGGCCACTCTCTGTTGGGAATCTGGTGCAGGGCACATTGCCTTTCGAAGTCCGCCAAATATTCATCAATCCCTGTCTCGCTCTCTAGGAAGGGTCGAAATGCCGCATAGGGTATCTTGGGCCTCCCAGCATTTTCGACAGGGATGATTACCTGCGGGGCTTCAGCATTGCGGTGTGCATTCGCTAGGTTGAGTTCGTGGGCTCGAGTCTCTCGTATATCCTCGTCCGCCTCTGCCATCAACTGCTGTACCAATTCCATGGAGGGGTTCGGCCCGTATAATGAGAGCCTTTCCCGAACAATCCTGGTTTTTTCGTCACTAATCGTGGTCGGTGTTTCCGCCATTGTGAAGCTCTGATCCAGTTCGGTCAATTCTGCGATCAGCTCTCTCCTCGGCCGGTTGCTGGCGTACCCCCCTCTGCTTTCAAGTAAATCCTTTTGGGTTGTACGCTTCAATTTTTCGTAAGCGCTCTCCATCCGTTCTGTACCTCTCCTAGGAAATCCAGGAAAATCCCGCCGCTGCCGCCAAATGTTACGGTTACCCTTAGTCTCGCTGAGAGATGGACCGCTTAGTAGCCTGGATCCCTATTGCTAAAGAGGGGAGAAGCTGCTTTCCATAGTATTCTATATGAGTCTCGCAAATATAGAATAATCTCCCTTAGCTGCAGTACAGCTAGGATACCCTTCTGCCCACAAAAACGAGTCAACGCTGCGATTGAGGGTCAAACAAGAACTCAGGACTGGGATGCCCAGCCTGCTTTTTATTAAGGTTACATGCACACAGGGCACTCCCAGGGGGAGAGGGGGGGAAGCACAAAATCCCCCATCACACATTTAGATAGAGAGCACTGTCCTTTGACAGGCCACAATAGGATTACAGTACTTAAGATAACAAGTTTACAAGTTCATCTTATCAATTAGCAGTCTGGCTCCAGAGGTGATTAGACAATAGTTTCTAAAAGCTGAAAAAAAAGAGTTAACTCTTTATGAAATGATACTTGTTACGGTTTTCTTGGAGCCCTTCTTAGGCGCTGGCTTGCTGGTTCAGGCATTGCTGCTGGGAAATAAGCTCTTCACAACAAAATAACTAATGCTTCTGTAACATAAGCGAACCAGCACAAGGAATAAATATACAGTAGATAAAACGGTCAGCAAGTTACAAGTATAGTGTGATGTACATTTAAGAACATATATAGTGAACAAAAAAGTATGAAATCTCTGTTTTCTATTATTTATTCTCCATTGAAATGGGGGGAATCACTTTTGAACCCCAAACAAACTTTTATCTCAAAGAAAGGAGAATTGAGGATATATTGAGCTATGATATAGGTATGTAGTGAATAATATGTTATAGTGGGGCAACTTTTGGACCCCATATTATAAAGGTAAAAATAAGTCAAAGCTTAATACACAGCAGGTAAGCACTGCTTAATATAATGTGGCATGAGTAAGATTAGCTTATAAAACAGGTCATAGTTGTAGGTGTTTGGGAGGTAAACTTCTCTTAAAAGAATTTGTAGATTTATGATCTTTGTGCGCGTATTATTGCCAGAAGTCACAGTTATACAAAAGCAGACCAGACATATAAATAGAGCGCAGCAAAGGCTATATTCTTTTGGTAACATATAAATATAGACTTTCTAAGGCCCTATGGGGAGCGTGAGGCTGTGTACACTAACAGAACACTAGTTTTAGATTATGAATAGGAGCCCACAGACGAGGTATGCAGCTTCAAATATTATAATTGACTGAGGGTGATCAGTGTGGGATAGGTTTATCTATTATTTATTTCATAGCTTGTATTCTACCTTTATGTTATTTAGATAAAGAGACAAGTATACAAAATACAGATAATATAATGTTGCAGTTGTCCATTAAAGACATATGAACTATAAGCATCAGTGATACCAAGAATGAAATGTCAGACTTATACCATATTCAACTATTTACATCATTTACACTTGTACATTATACACTACTTATCATGAGTATAAATTCAAGTTTTAATTGAGATAGTAAGTCATATAGGCATTATATGTACTTGTCAAGTAAATATGTCATTGTTGGTCTTTAGAAAAGTGGGAGAGTGACTAGATCAGCAGCGCTACCCTAAGACTGGTATATTTTAGCATGGATTACCATATGTTACATACATATATTGTAAAAAGAAATACATGAAATAAATGATTACTGTATTCCAGGTCCACTATGGTATTTGCACCCCTATACCATCAGTATGGATATAGAGTTTTACAAATTATGAGACCAATGTGAATTAGAATAAAAGTATATGAATCTCTAAATAGCCCTATATAAACATTGTGGACATACAGAGAGACCAAAATAATACATTCTAGTAATAAGGTGATTGTATGTGGGAAACCAGAACCTATGAAAGGCATTAGAAACAAATATTTATAGTGTGATAGTTAGATTATACAACAAAAGTATAAACTATAAAATGAGTAAAACATTAGAAAATAGTTGGGAATACAGTTCAAAGTGCAGTCCCCTATAAGAGGAGCCCCATCCTAGGCCAAACTGAACTGGATGCTCTTGAGAGTTTACTGGTTTCCTCGATATGTCTTTCCTGGGTTTACATAGTAGGGTCTTTAGATGAGGAATGTTCAAGAGTTCTGTACCCAGGGACGTCATCTCTATCATAGGGCCATAAGAGAGGGTTGCAATGTAGTTTTGTTTTCACCGGATACATAACTTCCTTGCACCGCAAATTATCAGAGGGCTTTGATGGCTCCGGCACTGAGTGACAGGAGGCACCCAGACAATCTACCTCCCTGAGGATCCGCCAAAGACACAATCCCCTCCACCGCCCAGGTATAGTATGTGAAAGAAGGTTCAGGAATCGGACTGTGTCATATTTGGCACTTAGACTGTGCCTTTAAGCTTAATTCTCCTCCCCCTCTGAACCATGCCTATAAAAGTTATGTCCAGCTTCAAGTCATTGCTTGAATTATCGCAATCAAAGTGTGGTCATCCCTGAACACAGTAAACCTGCTGATAACTAGCCTTCCTGTGATTATTTCTTTAGCAATCGTATCCTGAACACACCACCTCCTACTGATCATATGATCTCTTGTCCGGACTCCCCAACCTCCAGCATTCAGACCTTTTATCAGATACTTTGTTTTGTTTGTATTGACACTCTCAATTGAATGCCAATCTTTTTCTCTGAGAGACCGCAAGTACTAAAGATAAAAGCCTCCACAACTAAATTCTGTAGTTGCATACAGGAGTTACTTCATGTCTCTATCTGCTGTGTGCTGGGTAAACATAAGACTGCCAGCTAAACCTCTGCTACACTCAGTACACCCAAATGAAATTGAATCAATCTGCTTACTGC
Source organism: Bombina bombina (assembly GCF_027579735.1). NCBI lineage: Eukaryota > Metazoa > Chordata > Amphibia > Anura > Bombinatoridae > Bombina > Bombina bombina. The sequence goes on from NC_069500.1 coordinate 352,451,485, forward strand.
AACAAGCTGAGGAAGTCAAAAGCCTGTCAGCTCTCACAACTCTCACAGCTTCCCATCTGAATATCCATGCACAATTCAGCCCTCACATGTCAGAGGTTCAACTTAAAATACTATATAAGTTTTTGCATTTATACCAATTGTATTATGCTGAATAACCAGATGTATTATTATGCATCAATGGTAAAACTATTTCAGTGCAGTTCCAATATACTATCTGCTACAAAAACAATGTAGACTGATTCTGTAACATATTTTTTTTAAGGTCACAAATATAGGAAGCTTAATATTTAAGCTATTCACTAAACTGATGCAAATTCAGTTTAAGTGTTAAAGTATAATTCAAGCCCTAAAATAAAAAAAATAAAAAGAGGATTTTTTTTTGTTTAAATTTTTTTTTCTCCTCTCCTCCTCCTTCTCAGTGTGAATAATTATTACACCACATATTAAGGGCTAGATTTATTAAAGCTGAGGCATACAGGGGTGCGTATACGCGCCCCTGTACGCCTCAGCTCGCCTGTGGCGGGGCGAAAATACCCGCAGGTATTCGGCATTGCACACGAGCACAATTTTGCGCTCACGTGCAATCCCGCCCCCTGTCCGCGCACAGATTAGAGGTGGCGAAGAGGCTCAGGAAGCAGCGGTCTGGTGACCGCTGCTTGATAAATGACGGCGAGCAAGTTCTTGAGAGAACTTGCTGCCGCAGGGGCTTAATAAATCTAGCCCTTAAGTATGGATCCAAATGAGATGAGTACCGAGATCACCTCCCTGAATCAAAAGGTGGATTTTTTGGCGCATGGTTTAACTGCAGTGCAGGCTGATATTCGGACCATTAGGGATGTACTTAAGGATCTCTCTCTTTCAAGACCGCCTGAGTCACCTGAACCCACTCTAAATCCACGACCCCTTTCCCTGGAACAAAAACTCAGTTTAGGTAGTTCAGAAACACCTGTCTCCTGACATTTTCTTTGAAACCCAGGACATAATGTTCAGATAGGATTAAGGTCTGCATAGGTATCTCCTACCTGAAGGGGGAGCCAAAAGCCTGGGCCAATCGATTTTTTGAGAGAAATAATCCCATATTGAACTCTCTAGATGAATTCTTTCATGCTATGGCTACTTTATATGATGATTCAAACAAACAGTTGACTGTGGGAAACACCCTGCGAGCCCTTAGACAAGGAAAAAGGCCAGTTGAGGAGTACATAGCGGATTTCCAGATGTGGAACACGGACTCTGGTTGGAACAAACTGAGCCTACGCAGTCAATTCTGATTAGGCTTGTCGGAACATCTTAAAGATGAATTGGCCAGCATGTAGATGCCTGACACACTAGATCTCCTCATAAAGACTTGCATAATTCTGGTTCACAGATACAGGGAAAGGAAATCTGAGAAGTCTTATCCACAAGTCTTCCCCAAAGGATACCCTCTCTATTCAAGTGATAGTGCTCCTCAACAAGTGACACCCATGGAAATAGGAGCTTTCAAAGGTCCTTTATCTCAGGAGGAAAAGACACAAAGAAAATTGGCCAATCTTTGCCTGTACTGCATTAGTTCTGAACATATAGTTTCAACATGTCCAAGTCTGTTACGTCAAAAGAAGGGTAAGACTACTACGATTCTACACTCTAACACACACAAAATTACCACTTTTTGTTCATTACCTTTATCTTTGAAGTGGGATCATCAAGTCATCCAAGCAGAAGCAATGATTGATTCGGGAGCATATGGAATCTTCATTGATGCCAGATTAGTTCATTAAAATAAAATTCCTTGTGTGTTAAAGCATACTCCTGTTCATGTGAGAATTATTGATGGCTCTAGTTTCTTAAAAAGACCTATCACTCACCACACAGTTCCAATATTATTTACCACTGACTCTAGACACACTGAATACTTGTCATTTGACATCATCAACTCTTCCATCCACCCAATCATACTAGGACACACACGGTTACAGAAATACAACCCTCATTTTGATTGGGAATTAAACAAAATAACATTCCAGTCCCCTTACTGCCTTTCAACTTGTCAAACTCACACTTCTATTAATCATATTTCCACACTCATTCCATCTGAATATACAGATTTCTCTGAAGTATTTGACCTAAAGGAAGCTGAGATTCAGAGGGCGCAAATTATCAGAGGGCTTTGATGGCTCCGGGACTGAGTGACAGGAGGCACCCAGACAATCTACCTCCCTGAGGATCCGCCAAAGACACAATCCCCTCCACCGCCCAGGTATAGTATGTGAAAGAGGGTTCAGGAATCGGACTGTGTCATATTTGGCACTTAGACTGTGCCTTTAAGCTTAATTCTCCTCCCCCTCTAAACCATGCCTATAAAAGTTATGTCCAGCTTCAAGTCATTGCTTGAATTATCGCAATCAAAGTGTGGTCATCCCTGAACACAGTAAACCTGCTGATAACTAGCCTTCCTGTGATTATTTCTTTAGCAATCGTATCCTGAACACATTTCCTCCTACAGATCATATGATCTCTTGTCCAGACTCCCCAACCTCCAGCATTCAGACCTTTTATCAGATACTTTGTTTTGTTTGTATTGACACTCTCAATTGAATGCCAATCTTTTTCTCTGGGAGACTGCAAGTACTAAAGATAAAAGCCTCCACAACTAAATTCTGTAGTTGCATACAGGAGTTACTTGTCTCTATCTGCTGTTTGCTGGGTAAACATAAGACTGTCATACTAGGACACACATGGTTACAGAAATACAACCCTCATTTTGATTGGGAATTAAACAAAATAGCATTCCAGTCCCCTTACTGAATATACAGATTTCTCTGAAGTATTTGACCTATCATCCTTATGACTGTCCCATAGAAACTTTACCTGGGGAAAAAATTATTTTTGGGCATGTATAACCTTTATAACAGGCAGAATTGCAACACCTCCAAGAATACCTTAACGAAAATTTGAAGAAAGATTTAATTTGTCCATCTACTTCCCCTGCTGCTGCGGGCATTTTTTTTGTGAAAAATAAGGACGCATCACTTCAACCTATTATTGATTATAGGAGGTTAAATTCTATTACAGTGAAAAATCGTTACCGCTACCTTTTATCCCCTAGCTTCTAGAACGTTTCATGCACGCCACTATATTTACCAAGCTGGATTTAAAAGGTGCATACAATCTACTAAGAATAAGGAAAGGCAACAAATGGAAAACTGCCTTTAGGACTCGTTATGGATTATATGAGTACAACGTAATACCTTTTGGGTTATGTAATGCCCCAGTGACTTCAAAGACCTAATGGATGTCTGTATCATAATTTATCTCGATAATTTCCTTATTTACTAAAAAAGTAAAGAAGATCATATCAAACATGTCCGTTGTGTTCTAGCTCGATTGAAAGACCATCACCTCTTCGCAAAATTAGAAAAATGCCAATTCCATCAAACCTCCATAAAATTCCTTGGATATGTAATTTCTTCCACTGGAATTCAGATGGACACCGAAAACGTTTCTACTATCATAAACTGGCCTAAACCTGCTACAAAAAAAGGCTCTTCAATGTTTTCTTGGATTTGCCAATTTTTATATAAACTTAATCTCTCATTATTCTACAATCGTTAAACCTCTTACTCAACTAACTGGGAAACAACATTACATCTGGTCACCCGAAGCAGAATTGGCATTCACGCTCTTGAGGCAAGTTGGATGCATCCAAAAATGGTTTAGGAGCAATCCTTTCCCAAAGGACTACTACATCTGCTCTACACCCTATTGCATACTTATTCAGAACTCTAATTCCTGCAGAAGTTAATTATACAGTCAGAGACAAAGAACTACTCGCAATTAAATCTTCATTGAAGGTTTGGCGACATCTGTTGGAAGGCACCAAATACCCTTTCATCATCTACACCGACCATAAGAACCTAGAATACGTAGGAACAAAACACTTTCATCCAAACAAGTTTGATGGTCCTTGTTTTTCGATAGATTCAATTCTCTTATAACCTACAGGCCAGCTGAGAAGAATGTTAAGGCAGATGTACTGTCTAGAATACATGAAATGCCCTCTACAGGAAGAGATCCCGACTGTATTGTAACCTTACAGAAAATCGTTGGACAACTCCCTAATTTTGATGCCGAAACTTTACAAGATTTAAATTCAGACACAGAAATACCAATGACAAAACTCATAAAGAAATCTTCTGGCCTTTACTATCATCTAGATCAGCTATATGTTCCTCCTTCTCTTCGTGATCACCTACTCCACCATTTCCATGATTCACCTCTCTCGGGACCTCCTGGAATCTCCAAGACCTTAAGTCACCTCAAAAGATATTTCTGGTGGCCTCAATTAGACAAGACAGTATGTGATTATGCTAAACGTTGTGATACCTGTGTTCGTAATAAAGTAAGCCACAACAGTCCTTTTGCCTTTACCCAGCCCTAGTCTTTATTTCGATGGACTTCTCGTGGATCTCCCACCATCCTACGGATATAATACCATATTTGTTGTCATTGATCATTTTACGAAACTTGCTCATTTCATCCCTCTCAAGAAACTACCGACCGCTTTAGAAACTGCTGAAGTGTTCATCGATAATATAGTTAAGCTGCATGGTCTTCCTATGACTATCCTAAGTGACAGGGGGTCTCAATTTACATCCAGGTTTTGGAAACAACTTTGCAATATCCTAAGAATTGAAAGCAGACTCTTGTCTGCTTATCATCCACACACAAATGTACTCACCGAAAGGATTAACCAGATTCTCGAGCAATACCTCCAATGCTACACTTCCCATCTTCAAGATGACTGGCTAAAAAAACTCTCATTGGCAGAATTTGCCTACAATAATTCAACAAGCAGCTCTACAAAAACTTTACCTTTTTATGTTACGTATGGTTATCACCCGAACGTACTTCCTCCTTTCAGCAACTCCCCTTCATAACCAGCTGCCACCAACTTCTCAAAAAATATTGAAGATTCTCTAAAGATGTTAAGAACTCATTTATTAGTGACAAAATCCAAACAAAAGTATTATTACGACAATCACCACACTCCAGCACCTAAGTATAAGATCGGAGATCTTGTGTGGCTTTCTACCAAAAAATTGTGTTTGAATGTTCCTTCAAGAAAATTGGAAAACAAATTTTTGGGACTGTTCCCAATTCAGCAGATCATAAATGAAAATGCCATGAAACTCTCTCTCCCAACATCTCTAAACATCCATCCAATGTTCCATGTCTCTCTACTCAAACCTTGTCACAAATCATTAAGAAATCGTCAACAAGTGATTCCACCTTAGCCAATTCTACTGGACGACCACTTGGAGTATGAGATACAGAGCATTCTTGATTCTCGGATAAGACGGAAACAATTGGAATACTTTGTACGCTGGCATGGTTATGGCCCTGAGGAGGATTCCTAGGTTCTGCATGATGATATACACGCTTCTTGCCTCATCTCCGCCTTTCACAGACGATATCCCACAAAGCCTTCTGCTGGAACTCCTAGGGGGACCTCCTGAAGGGGGGATACTCTCATATTTGGCACTTAGACTGTGCCTTTAAGCTTAATTATCCTCCCCCTTTGAACCATGCTTATAAAAGTTATGTCCAGCTCCAAGTAATTGCTTGAATTATCACAATCAAACTGTGGTCATCCCTGAACACAGTAAACCTGCTGATACCTAGCCTCCCTGTGATTATTTCTTTAGCAATTGTATCCTGAACTCACCACCTCCTACTGATCATATAATCTCTTGTCCGGACTCCCAACCTCCAGCATTCAGACCTTTTATCAGATACTTTGTTTTGTTTGTATTGACACTCTCAATTGAATGCCAATCTTTTTCTCTGGGAGACCGCAAGTACTAAAGATAAAAGCCTCCACAACTAAATTCTGTAGTTGCATACAGGAGTTACTTGTCTCTAACTGCTGTGTGCTGGGTAAACATAAGACTGTCAGCTAAACCTCTGCTACTCTCAGTACACCTAAATGAAGTTGAATCAATCTGTTTACTGCAACAAGCTGAGGAAGTCAAAAGACTGTCAGCTCTCACAACTCAGTTCTCACAGCTTACCATCTGAATATCCATGCACAATTCAGCCCTCACATGTCAGAGGTTCAACTTAAAATACTAACGCCTAGATTTAGAGTTTGGCGTTAGCCGTCAAAACCAGCGTTAGGGGCTCCTAACGCTGGTTTTTACCGCCGGCTGGTATTTAGAGTCAGTCAGGAAAGGGTCTAACGCTCACTTTCCAGCCGCGACTTTTCCATACCGCAGATCCCCCTACGCCATTTGCGTATCCTATATTTTCGATGGGATCTTTCTAACGCCGGTATTTAGAGTCTTGGCTGAAGTGAGCGTTAGAAATCTAACGACAAAACTCCAGCCGCAGAAAAAAGTCAGGAGTTAAGAGCTTTCTGGGCTAACGCCGGTTCATAAAGCTCTTAACTACTGTGCTCTAAAGTACACTAACACCCATAAACTACCTATGCACCCCTAAACCGAGGTCCCCCCACATCGCAGCCACTCTATTAAAATTTTTTAACCCCTAATCTGCCGACCGCACACCGCCGCCACCTACGTTATCCCTATGTACCCCTAATCTGCTGCCCCTAACACCGCCGACCCCTATATTATATTTATTAACCCCTAATCTGCCGCCCCCAACGTTGCCTCCACCTACCTACAATTATTAACCCCTAATCTGCCGACCGGACCTCACCGCTACTATAATAAAGTTATTAACCCGTAATCCGCCTCACTCCCGCCTCAATAACCCTATAATAAATATAATTAACCCCTAATCTGCCCTCCCTAACATCACCGACACCTAACTTCAAATATTAACCCCTAATCTGCCGACCGGACCTCACCGCTACTCTATTAAATTTATTAACCCCTAAAGCTAAGTCTAACCCTAACACCCCCCTAAGTTAAATATAATTTAAATCTAATGAAATAAATTAACTATTATTAAATAAATTATTCCTATTTAAAGCTAAATACTTACCTGTAAAATAAAACCTAATATAGCTACAATATAACTAATAATTATATTGTAGCTATTTTAGGATTAATATTTATTTTACAGGCAACTTTGTATTTATTTTAACCAGGTACAATAGCTATTAAATAGTTAATAACTATTTAATAGTTACCTAGTTAAAATAATTACAAAATTACCTGTAAAATAAATCCTAACCTAAGTTACAATTAAACCTAACACTACACTCAATAAATTAATTAAATACAATACCTACAAATAAATACAATTAAATAAACTAACTAAAGTACAAAAAATAAAAAAAGAACTAAGTTACAAAAAATAAAAAAAATATTTACAAACAGAAAAATATTACAACAATTTTAAGCTAATTACACCTACTCTAAGCCCCCTAATAAAATAACAAAGCCCCCCAAAATAAAAAAAATGCCCTACCCTATTCTAAAATAAAAATAGAAAAGCTCTTTTACCTTACCAGCCCTTAAAAGGGCCTTTTGCGGGGCATGCCCCAATGAATTCAGCTCTTTTGCCTGGAAAAAAAACATACAATACCCCCCCAACATTACAACCCACCACCCACATACCCCTAATCTAACCCAAACCCCCCTTAAATAAACCTAACACTAAGCCCCTGAAGATCTTCCTACCTTATCTTTACCACACCGGGTATCACCGATCGGTCCAGGCTCCGATGTCTTGATCCAAGCCCAAGCGGGGGCTGAAGACATCCATCCTCCGGCTGAAGTCTTGATCCAAGCCCAAGCGGGGGCTGAAGATGTCCATCATCCGGCTGAAGTCTTGATCCAAGCGGCGGCTGAAGAGATCCATCATCGGTGCAGAAGTCTTCATCCTATCTGGGCAGAAGAGGAGATCCGGACCGGTAGACATCTTCATCCAAGCCACATCTTCTATCTTCTTCCATCCGACGACGAGCGGCTCCATCTTCAAGACCTCCGGCGCGGATCCATCCTCTTCTTCCGACGTCCTAACACAGAATGAAGGTTCCTTTAAGGGACGTCATCCAAGATGGCGTCCCTCGAATTCCGATTGGCTGATAGGATACTATCAGCCAATTGGAATTAAGGTAGGAAAATTCTGATTGGCTGATGGAATCAGCCAATCAGATTCAAGTTCAATCCGATTGGCTGATCCAATCAGCCAATCAGATTGATCTCGCATTCTATTGGCTGTTCCGAATCAGAATTTTCCTACCTTAATTCCGATTGGCTGATAGAATCCTATCAGACAATTGGAATTCGAGGGATGCCATCTTGGATGACGTCCCTTAAAGGAACCTTCATTCTGTGTTAGGACGTCGGAAGAAGAGGATGGATCCGCGCCGGAGGTCTTGAAGATGGAGCCGCTCGTGGTCGGATGGAAGAAGATAGAAGATGCCGCTTGGATCAAGATGTCTACCGGTCCGGATCTCCTCTTCTGCCCACATAGGAGGAAGACTTCTGCCCGATGATGGACCTTTTCAGCGCCTGCTTGGATCAAGACTTCAGCCTGATGATGGACCTCTTCAGCCGGATGATGGATGTCTTCAGCCCCCGCTTGGGCTTGGATGAAGATTTCGGAGCCTGGACCGATCAGTGATACCCGGCGTGGTGAAGATAAGGTAGGATGATCTTCAGGGGCTTAGTGTTAGGTTTATTTAAGGGGGGTTTGGGTTAGATTAGGGGTATGTGGGTGGTGGGTTGTAATGTTGGGGGGGAGTATTGTATGTTTTTTTTCACAGGCAAAAGAGCTGTTTTCTTTGGGGCATGCCCCGCAAAAGGCCCTTTTAAGGGCTGGTAAAGTAAAAGAGCTTTTCTATTTTAATTTTAGAATAGGGTAGGGCATTTTTTTATTTTGGGGGGCTTTGTTATTTTATTAGGGGGCTTAGAGTAGGTGTAATTAGCTTAAAATTGTTGTAATATTTTTCTAATGTTTGTAGATTATTTTTTTATTTTTTTGTAACTTAGTTCTTTTTTTATTTTTTGTACTTTAGTTAGTTTATTTAATTGTATTTATTTGTTGGTATTTTATGTAATTAATTTATTGATAGTGTAGTGTTAGGTTTTATTGTAACTTAGGTTAGGATTTATTTTACAGGTAATTTTGTAATTATTTTAACTAGGTAGCTATTAAATAGTTATTAACTATTTAATAGCTATTGTACCTGGTTAAAATAATTACAAAGTTGCCTGTAAAATAAATATTAATCCTAAAATAGCTACAATATAATTATTAGTTATATTGTAGCTATATTAGGGTTTATTTTACAGGTAAGTATTTAGCTTTAAATAGGATTAATTAATTTAATAAGAGTTAATTTATTTCGTTAGATAAAAATTATATTTAACTTAGGGGGGTGTTAGGGTTAGACTTAGCTTTAGGGGTTAATAAATTTAATAGAGTAGCGGCGAGGTCCGGTCGGCAGATTAGGGGTTAATACTTGAAGTTAGGTGTCGGTGATGTTAGGGAGGGCAGATTAGGGGTTAATACTATTTATTATAGGGTTATTGAGGCGGGAGTGAGGCGGATTAGGGGTTAATAACTTTATTATAGTAGTGGTGAGGTCCGGTCGGAAGATTAGGGGTTAATTATTGTAGGTAGCTGGCGGCGACATTGTGGGGGGCAGATTAGGGGTTAATAAATATAATATAGGGGTCGGCGGTGTTAGGGGCAGCAGATTAGGGGTACATAGGGATAACGTAGGTTGCGGCGGTGTACAGAGCGGCAGATTAGGGGTTAAAAAAATATGCAGGTGTCAGCGATAGCGGGGGCGGCAGATTAGGGGTTAATAAGTGTAAGGTTAGGGGTGTTTAGACTCGGGGTACATGTTAGGGTGTTAGGTGCAGACTTAGAAAGTGTTTCCCCATAGGAAACAATGGGGCTGCGTTAGGAGCTGAACGCTGCTTTTTGCAGGTGTTAGGTTTTTTTCCAGCTCAAACTGCCCCATTGTTTCCTATGGGGGAATCGTGCACGAGCACGTTTTTTAAGCTGGCCGCGTCCGTAAGCACCGCTGGTATTTAGAGTTGCAGTGGCGGTAAATTATGCTCTACGCTTCCTTTTTGGAGCCTAACGCAGCCCTTCTGTGAACTCTAAATACCAGCGGTATTTAAAAGGTGCGGGGGAAAAAAAGCCAGCGTTAGCTACGCGGGTCGTTACTGACAAAACTCTAAATCTAGCCATAAGTTTTTGCATTTATACCAATTGTATTATGCTGAATAACCAGATTTATTATTATGCATCAATGGTAAAACTATTTCAGTGCAGTTCTAATATACTGCTACAAAAACAATGTAGACTGATTCTGCAATATAGTTTTTTAAGGTCACAAATATAGGAAGCTTAATATTAAAGGGAGATTAAACACTTTGAGATGGTAATATAAAATGATAAATTGTATATATAAAACAACTCTGCAATATACTTTCATTATTTATTTTGTCCTCTTTGCCTGCAATTCCATTCTGAAATTGTGAGCTTTTCAGTTCCTGTTAGAAATGGAAGTGCAGAACACTTAAATCCAGCACAACCATTGGCTGCACACTCTAGTGACCTATTTATAACTGACCCTAATTGGCCACAGCAGAGAAGGTAACACAAGTTACAACATGGCAGCTCCCAGTGTTTTATATAAACTAAAACTTTACACTTATTTTGTCACTTTTTAAACAACTAATGAAACTTTAAAAAATACATCTACATGTTAGTCATGGACTAATCTTTTCTTTGAATGCCTCATTCTATCTAGCATTTGTTTAGTGTTTAATGTCCCTTTAAAGCAATTCACTTGTCATGAGATGCAGGACATATGCAGGACACAGCAATGATGGTACAACTCTATTTTATTACAGAGCATAGCAATACACATCCAGACAGGTTGATTGTACTAAAACTAACTGCGACACAGACACCGGACCTAAGCCCCGCCCACATGCTAGTGACATCACATCCTGCTATCATCACATCTTCCCCTTTTTCAAAGACAAAGCATACATTCGCATATATTAAATAACAAGGTACACCAACAGGGTATACAACAACATTTTGTTTTAGAACATTATAAAAACAGATAGATTAGAAAACATGAACAAATAAATTACATCCTGACTTGGACATCGGGGTAGACTACCCTAGTCCACAGTGACCATGGGATTATTCTGCCCATACTTCCGGTCACTGTTCTAGCTAAAGTCAGTCCCTGTATCGGGCCGGAAGCCTCACCACTCTTCCGCTTGATGTAACTTTGCATGAACTGTCCTCTGATACAGAAGATGGTGAACAAGAGTCTGCTGGAGGCAAAGATATATCCCCGCTATGATCTTGCTGAGGGGAAGGCACCTCCCTTAGAACAGGGGATCCCACCGGCGGTGGTACTGAGGTATCCGGTTCCAGACTCTCAGGTACAGGCTGAAGATGTCTTCGGTTACGGCGTGTAACCGTCCCTCCCTCTGTAAGGACTGTGTAAGACCTTGGTTCTGGAGAGCGGCCCACTACCGTAGCAGGCGTCTTCCATTTCTTCTCATCATCCAGTTTAATTCTGACACTTTGGCCCGCTTTCAGTTCCTGTAAAGGCCTGACAGAATGTCTCCTGTCGTAGAAGAAACGATAACCCTTTTTGGCCTCTTCATCCCTCCTAAGGACTTCGTCCCGAGGAACAGGGCCAGGCGGCTTGAAGACACCCACTGAGGGTAAAGTGGTGCGAATCTGGCGTCCTAGCATCAGCTGTGCCGGGCTAAACCCGGTGGCTTGAATGGGCGTCGCCCTGTATGACAAGAGGGCTAGGTACGGTTCAGATTGCTTTAGAATGAATTTTGTTGTTTGAACTGCCCTTTCAGCCATTCCGTTGGCCTGCGGATAATGTGGACTTGACGTGGAATGTACAAAATCATATTCCCTGCTGAAAGCACTGAACTCTGTAGAAGCGAACTGCATGCCATTATCACTCACCAGCTCCATTGGAATGCCCCAGCGGGCGAACAAGCTCTTCAGGCGAATGATAACGGCCTGACTTGTGATATCATTCAGGGGTGCTATTTCCAAATACCTGGAATAGTAGTCGATAACAACAAGAAACTTTTTCCCGTGCAGTTCGCACAAATCAGCAGCTATTTTCTGCCACGGCCCCGCAGGCAGCGGAGTAGACATTAAGGGCTCCCTTCTCTGAGTAGGCCGGCGTTCCCGGCAAAAGGCACATTTAGACACGTGATTTGCAATGTCGGAGCTGATCCCAGGCCACCACACAGCTGTAGCTGCTCTTTCTCTGCACTTTGTAATGCCTAAGTGGCCATCGTGAATCCTGTTTAACATCTCCTTCCTCATGCTGACAGGAATTACAATACGGTCTTGGAACAGCACCAACCCCTCCAGCTCCGTGAGCTGCGACCTCTCTGGCTGGTAAGCATTTAAAGACATCCAGGCTTCCCGGCTCTCGGGCCAGCCATCTCTTATGTACCTTATAACTTCTTGCAGATCTGTGTCCAAATATGTCTCTTTCTTTATCTCTTCCAGTTTCCTTGAAGAAATGGACTTAGAGGCCAGAACTGAATCAACATACACTTTTACATCCGACTCTGTGGAGGATTCTTCAGCAGCAGCCAGCGGGAGCCTGGACAGTGTATCTGCCACAACCAGCTGCTTCCCCGGCACATGCACTGCCTGAACATTGAATCTGAGTAGTCTCATTAAAAGTCTCTGGCATCTCAAGGGTGTTTTGTCGATGTCATAAGAATTGATAAGAGGGACTAGCGGTTTGTGGTCAGTTTCCAGACTAAATTTCTCCAAACCCACTAGATAACGCTGAAAGCGCTCACAGGCCCAAACTGCAGCCAGGCACTCTTTCTCAATTTGAGCGTATTTTGACTCCGCAGCCGTCAGTGTGCGGGAACAGTAGGCGATGGGCTGTAGTTTGTTGTCATTCAGCTGCAGGAGTGCAGCCCCCAACCCATAACTGCTTGCATCAGCACTAACCACAGTCTTTTTTGAAGGGTCGTAGAACCCCAGCACTGGGGCAGACCCCAGCAGGGACTTAGCATGCAGGAACGCTTTTTCTTGTGAGGGTCCCCAGACCCAGGCAACATCTTTCTTAAGCAACTCTGTGATAGGGTGCAAAACTGTAGATAAATCTGGAAGAAACTTGCCCACGTAATTTACAAGGCCCAATATCTGTCTCAGCTCATGTACACCAGAAGGGCTTTTCATCTGTTCGATAGCCCGAATTTTCTCGGGGTCCGGCTTGATGCCATCCCCGTTGATGATATGCCCAAAGTAGCATAATTCAGTTTTCCTAAAATGACATTTTTCTTTATTCAGCTTCAGCCCAGACTCTTTGATAGCCTGCAGCACACAACTCAAACGCTGATCATGCTCCTCCACTGTAGACCCATACACTAGAATGTCGTCCATGACGACTGCTGTGCCCACGTGGCCACTCAGGAGAGAACTCATTTCCCTCTGAAAGATCTCAGGAGCGGAGGATATCCCAAAGGGAAGTCTGCAGAAACAGAACCGACCTACCGGAGTGATAAAGGTAGTCAGTTTGCGGCACTTTGGATCCAGGGGGATCTGCCAAAAGCCGCTAGAAGCGTCTAATGTGGAAAAGAACTTCGCCCCAGCCAACTTCGGGGCTATATCTTCCAGTGTCGGCAGCACAAATCTCTCCCTCTTCACTGCCTCATTCAACCTTTTCAGGTCCACACAGATGCGCACCTTTCCGTTTTTCTTTGCAACTGGAACAATGGGGGCACACCAATCAGTTGCTTCAACAACCTCTTCAATAACCCCCATAGACTTCATGCGCATGAGCTCTTTCTCCACTTGAGGCATGAGCGGGAACGGAATTCTACGAGGAGTAGAAATACTGTACGGGACTGCGTCACTTTTAAGTGCTATACGGACAGGTTTGCAGCTCAGTAGGCCCAACTCGCCAAACATATCTTCAGAGATCTCATTCACTCTGGCCACGAGGCCCAAGTCACAGGCTGCTTTTCTGCTCAATAAACTGTTAACACACTGACCTCGGATCACATGCACCCACATGGTGAACTTCCTTTGTTTGTACTCACAGCTGGCAAGAAATTTCCCCACACAATCAATGCGGCCACCAGGACTATGAACATTTGTAGTAACCTTCGCCAGCTGGGGCTGTCGAGGCAGTTTCATAAATTCAGCAAAAGACATTACAGTGATATCAGCTCCTGTGTCAATCTTAAAATCAACATTGGCTCCCATTACAGTAAAGGTAACTTTCCAATCTTCCTCTGAGCTTGTCCGTTCCACAACAGACCCCACAAAAGACACTTCCTGACCCTCCTGGTCACTGTCCACCTGCATCTCCTTAATGTATTCAGTTTTACACACCACTTCAAAATGGCCTATTCTGTTACATTTTCTGCATCTTTTATCTCTGGCCGGGCATATAGCACTCTGATCATGAGCCCGGTAGCACCGTGTGCATCGGCCATGTTGCGCCCATCCACTTCTAGGCCTTTCCAGTACTTTAGATCTACCGCTCACACTGTGCCTTTCACTAGTAATTTTCCTAGACTGTTGCACTTCATCCACAATACTCTCAGACCTCAGATCAGCACTTTGCTTTTTCACCAGTTCACTCTGGCGGGCCATCCTAATAGCCCCGTCTAACGTTAAATCAGGCTCTAACTGCAGCTTCAGGGAGACTTCAGCATCTGCAATTCCAATAACTATTCTGTCTCTGATTTGCTCTTCTTTAGCAACACCAAACTCACAGAATTCAGCTAATTCATACAGGCTGCGCACAAATGACTCCACAGATTCTCCCACACGCTGATTACGTTTGTGAAAACAAGCTCTCTCATGAATCACATTTCTTTTGGGCACAAAGTGGGCACTGAGTTTATCCATAACTATATCAAAGTTAACTTCGTCCCCTTCTTGGAAAGTAAAAGCATTGAACACTGGCTCTACATCTTTCCCCATAGAATATAAAAGAGAATTAACTTGTACTTCACCACTCTCCTTGTTCAGTTTGGATGCAATCCTGAAGCGCTGAAACCGCTGACGCCATGTGGGCCAAGCTGCAGGCTGAGAAAAGTCAAAAGGCTCAGGTGGGGTAAACTTTGACATCGTCATCATCAGAAACAGAAGCGTAGTCCAGAACTTCTGACACCATGTCATGAGATGCAGGACATATGCAGGACACAGCAATGATGGTACAACTCTATTTTATTACAGAGCATAGCAATACACATCCAGACAGGTTGATTGTACTAAAACTAACTGCGACACAGACACCGGACCTAAGCCCCGCCCACATGCTAGTGACATCACATCCTGCTATCATCACATCACTAAACTGATGCAAATTTAGTTTAAGTGTTGCAGACCGATACTTGCAGTGTTGTAGCAAGCTCATGCTTGTCGTCTACAGTAACTGTTTCGATATCTGAAAAGTCTAGATAACATGCTGATGTAGGTAGGCCTACTGTAGTTGTGCCTGTCGCTAGCTTGCCCGTCATTTGTATTTCTCTCCCCTTCGATATTTTAAGGGCGCCAGATTGTAGGGTATCTGCTGTAGAAGAATACTGCACCATTTTAGTTGCAAATGCCTGGGTACAGGATAGTGTGGTAAGCCCTTTTTCTTCTTCATTGAATGAAGGGTCTTCTAGTTCTCCTAATTGCAGCATTGAGATAAGGTCATCAAAATTATGGCGATCTAAATCCAATTTGGAAGATTAAAAGTACAGTAATATTCAGCTATGCAGCTTGGGTCGATAGACCAAATGGTGATATCTATATTGTTGGATGTTATAAAGTCTAAGAAATAAACAGTGGATTCTATTGATTCTTTCCAGAGCCTCAGAGAATGCGAACGACCATTGCTGCTGCCTAGAA
Organism: Bombina bombina; assembly: GCF_027579735.1. NCBI lineage: Eukaryota > Metazoa > Chordata > Amphibia > Anura > Bombinatoridae > Bombina > Bombina bombina. Next base: position 352,467,331 of record NC_069500.1, read on the forward strand.
CCCCCCCCCCCCCCAATTTTTACTATTTTTTATTCCTATATACAAATTACAAATTAGAAAGTTTTTCGTCTAAGTCAATTATTCCCTGTTGCTGGTTATCAAGTTAGACATGATCCATGTAGAGCATTGCTGAATAAGTCAGTTTAAAATATGTGACACTATTACTCAGCTATGATGATAATACTACTTAAAGTACCAGTAAATACAGTTGATTTGCATACTAAAAAAAGCATTATAAACAGACAATGCAATAGCACTTAGGCCCCAATGATCGAAAGTGCAACAAAGCGAGATATTCAAAGGCATCCGCCACTATGTCCAGTGAGCTTGTCTAAATATTTCAAGCTCCCGACATAGCTGCATCGCTGAGAGGCATTTACTATACATGCCATTAGTCTGCGATACTGGCTTAGACAACACCCAGTATCGCCGACTATATTGACGATGTATAGTAAAGGATCTCTTGAATAGAACTGCCGTCTGCCTAACCTCTAATCCTAATATCCCTAAACCGAAGTACCCCAAGATTTCAAACTAACACTACACTAATAAACCCCTATACCGCCACATACCCACCTCAAGTCCTATCTATTAACCTCTAACCGCCACATACCCACCACAAGAACTATCTATTAACCCCTATACCACCACATCCCCACCGCAAGACCTAACTATTAACCCTGTATGCTGCCATAAACCCAAAATGCAACATAACCTAACCCCCCTCTAAACTAAACCAACCGCAAGTTCTATCTATTAACCCCCATACCACCATAAACCCACCACATATCCTAACTGTGAGGAATTTAATTTTAGGTAGAGGAATTAGATATATGTTCCACTCACAAAATTATCGGGATTAATAGTATAATGTAATCCCTGTTCTGATCCTTGACTGAGGGCCCAGATGGGGAGTTAACTTAATTAAGTGTTTTTTGGTACGTGAATTAAGGCCCTGCATTGAAATCCTGCTATTCCCTGCTTTTCTGTCATTTTACACCAAGTCTCTCTTTTTGGTACGTGAATTAAGGCCCTGCATTGAAATCCTGCTATTCCCTGCTTTTCTGTCATTTTACACCAAGTCTCTCTTGGTATATATATATTGAGCACATGAATTTAGGCTGTTAAAGTCCTGCATTTTTTGTAATAATTTTTCACAATGTCTCAATTCTAATGTAAGGAATTTGGGCAGCGCCACATAGCATTACACAATAACAATCATCATAGTGCATATTATAGGCAACAATGTGTAGTCACATCAACATCTTTGAGTCCGCTTTGGGTCCAAAAGTCCTTTCTTAATCCATGTGGAGCAACCAAGCCTCATATTTTGCTATAAAAAACAAAACAACAAATAAAATAAAAAAATAACAATTAACAACAACTAATATTAACGAGTTTGAAGGTGTAGTGTCGCCGAGTACATCAGTGTGCATCAGATAAAAACTTCTCAGAGGCACTGACTGCACAGTAAATAAGTTACTTGTCAACATCAGTATAGGTTTCATCTGGCGATCAAGTATTTCTGTGCCTGTTCAGGCCTGCCATGTGATTTAGTAACATATAAGATCAAAAATCAAGAAGGTAGCTTGATGTGATAATGTTAGTAATTCAGGTAAATGATGCAATTACCATTCAATATATGGATACACATGTGCATCGGCGGATGGCTGTGGTCTCGACCTCAAGTCTCCTCACTCAAGTGATTGTCCCTCCCTTGTCTCCGTCGCGGTCTGTCAAATGTCATTGTCTGATCCCAGTAGGCGCCAGCGGTCATGTAGGGTTTCATCAAGCATAAATACAGAGTGTTGGAAGGGGCGTAGCAGTTCTTCCCTTACACCTCTTGGTAGGTGTAGTATGTATGGTTCCCACTTGGTTATGAATGTTTTTATTCTAGTCTCTTGATTACCCTGTGCATCTGCATGTTCTGTCAAAAGCTGCTGGTGTAATGCGTGAGTCAACTTTTTGAAAGGAGGTTCCCTATTTCTTGCCCAATATTGTAGAATTAGTTTCCTGGCCAATAGTACAACTAAGTTAAGGAATTTTTGATGGTTAGAGGGTAAGGAGTTGTCCCGAAAGAAGAGTATGTTTGCTGCAGTTAGTGTTATGTCTGTTTTAAGTATTTTTGACAACCAAAATTTAACTTTGCCCCAATATCTTTGCATCTTAGGGCAATCCCAGACCAGATGTATCGGATCCGGGGTGGGGGCCAGACACTTGGAGCATTCGTTCACTGCATCTGGAACCCATTTAGATCTAGTTTTGGGTGTTATGTCTGATGCAGGAATTTTATTTGTGTTTCGCGAAGGTTCGAGGACAGGGTAGCTGCCCTGGTTGCCAATATGCTATGTGTGATGTGATCTTGCGTAACAACAGGAACCCTTTGTCCCTGCCATTTAGATATAATGTCCTGCATTGTTTGTGTCTCATTGTGTGCTACTATTAACTTATAGATAGGTGTAATAGAGTGTGTTCCTTGGGAGGCCAAATTACAGAGCGTAACAATCCTTGATATATCCAATGATGCTAGGCCCTCAGCTAGAAGACTCCGGACATAATGCCGACTTTGGAAATAAGCAAATCTGTGTGTGCTAGGAAGCGTGTATTGTGCTTGGAGGTCAGAGAAGGGGAGCATTTGGTGCGCCGTTGTTAGCCTTTGGCGTTTCCAGAGTTTAAAGACAGCTGTTGTGTAGCCCGGTATAAAATTAGGGTTTCCTTGAAGAGGTAGGTATTTACTGAATGTAAACTCCATCCCCCATGTTTTGCAAAGCTTGGCCCAAGCCCTCATCGGGTCTCTGAATAATATGTTTTGTTTTATATGTGGGGGGAGGGATGATAACGGGGTGTTTGGCAAAAAAGCAGGGTGTATGGGTGCTAGTAGCTCACTTTCCACTGGGGGGCAAAAATAGTCTGATTGGGACAACCATCCCACTATCACTTTGATTAGGGCTGCCCAATTATACCATCTGAGATTGCGAAGGCTAAGTCCGCCAAAATTATTCGGCATCGCTAAGTGGAGCCTGTTAATCCTCGGCTTCCCATGTCGCCAGACAAACGCTCCAAACAGGGTTGCTAAATTATTTAGGTCTCGCTTTGTCAGCAGGATAGGGAGCATCTGGAGGGGGTAGAGCAATTTTGGTAGAATAATCATTTTTAAAAGTTGGATTCTACCCGTGAGGGATAAGGGTAGGTTTCTCCAACCTTTCACCTGATTATGAATGAGGGTTATAGTGTTGCTTATGTTTAGGTGGTATAATTTATTAGTATCAGTGTGTAAATGAATCCCTAAGTACGTGAAAGTTCCTGCAGTTATTTTCAAGTTGGTACCTTGTAATGTTTTTTTTTGGGTATTAAGTAGCCATGTTAATTCAGATTTATCTGTATTTATTTTGTAACCCGAGACTGCACCGAATTCGTCTAGCATATGTAACAGCTTGGGTACATTGGTGTGTGGATTGGGAACATATAGAAGAAGGTCGTCGGCATAGAGGGACAAGTGAAAGGTTTGTCTATGAATTTTTAAGCCTTCGCTACATTGACGAATATAACATGCAAAAGGCTCTATTGCCATGTTGAAGAGCAACGGGGACAGAGGGCACCCCTGCCTGGTTCCCCTTTCCAGGGGGAACGAGGAGGCTATATGGCCATTAATGATTATGGAAGCTGAGGGCGATATATATAATTGCTGGAGTGCATTGAGAAAGTTTCCAGTGATGCCAAACTTTTCTAGGGAAATATAAAGGTGATCCCATTCTATTCTATCAAACGCCTTCTCGGCTTCAATGGCGAGAAGGCATGCATCGACAATGGGTCTCTGGGGATCAGTATAAGTTGAATTAATGTAGTGAGATATAACAGCAAGTGTTTTTCTAATATTAATCACTGAGGTACGATGTTTAATGAAGCCGGTCTGATCCGGATGTATTAAGTCTGATAGTATATTCGCCAATCTGTCCGCTAAAATTTTGGTGAATAACTTGTAGTCGCTTTTGAGCAAAGAAATTGGTCTGTATGAGGAGGGTAGTGTGTGATCCCTGTTTGGCTTCGGGAGTATGCAAATATTAGCATCTGTAAATCTCGCATCTGGTGTGGATTTTCCCAATAGGTAGCTAGTATAAGTAGTGGCCAATATTGGGGCTATATTGGTGCTAAGAATCTTATAGTATTCAATGGGGAGGGAGTCTGGACCTGCAGCTTTCCCAATTTTGGAGTTACCGATGGCACGTATTACTTCCTGTACATGTATAGGAGAGTTAAGACTGTCTCTTTGGATGTCCGACAATCGGGGCACTGTAACCTTTTGCCAAAAACAGAATTTATGCTTACCTGATAAATTACTTTCTCCAACGGTGTGTCCGGTCCATGGCGTCATCCTTACTTGTGGGATATTCTCTTCCCCAACAGGAAATGGCAAAGAGTCCCAGCAAAGCTGGTCACATGATCCCTCCTAGGCTCCGCCCACCCCAGTCATTCGACCGACGGACAGGAGGAAATATATATAGGAGAAACCATATGATACCGTGGTGACTGTAGTTAGAGAAAATAATTCATCAGACCTGATTAAAAAACCAGGGCGGGCCGTGGACCGGACACACCGTTGGAGAAAGTAATTTATCAGGTAAGCATAAATTCTGTTTTCTCCCACATTGGTGTGTCCGGTCCACGGCGTCATCCTTACTTGTGGGAACCAATACCAAAGCTTTAGGACACGGATGAAGGGAGGGAGCAAATCAGGTCACCTAAACGGAAGGAACCACAGCTTGCAAAACCTTTCTCCCAAAAATAGCCTCCGAAGAAGCAAAAGTATAAAATTTGTAAAATTTGGCAAAAGTGTGCAGTGAAGACCAAGTCGCTGCCTTACATATCTGGTCAACAGAAGCCTCGTTCTTGAAGGCCCATGTGGAAGCCACAGCCCTAGTGGAGTGAGCTGTGATTCTTTCAGGAGGCTGCCATCCGGCAGTCTCATAAGCCAATCGGATGATGCTTTTAAGCCAAAAGGAAAGAGAGGTAGAAGTCGCTTTTTGACCTCTCCTTTTACCAGAATAAACAACAAACAAGGAAGATGTTTGTCTGAAATCTTTAGTAGCCTCTAAATAGAACTTTAGAGCACGGACAACGTCCAAATTGTGTAACAAACGTTCCTTCTTTGAAACTGGATTCGGACACAAAGAAGGTACAACTATCTCCTGGTTAATATTTTTGTTAGAAACAACTTTAGGAAGAAACCCAGGCTTAGTACGCAAAACCACCTTATCTGCATGGAACACCAGATAAGGAGGAGAACACTGCAGAGCAGATAACTCTGAAACTCTTCTAGCAGAAGAAATTGCAACCAAAAACAAAACTTTCCAAGATAGTAACTTAATATCTATGGAATGTAAGGGTTCAAACGGAACCCCTTGAAGAACTGAAAGAACTAGATTTAGACTCCAGGGAGGAGTCAAAGGTCTGTAAACAGGCTTGATCCTAACCAGAGCCTGAACAAATGCTTGAACATCTGGCACAGCTGCCAGTCTTTTGTGTAGTAAGACAGATAAAGCAGAGATCTGTCCCTTTAGGGAACTTGCAGATAATCCTTTCTCCAAACCTTCTTGAAGAAAGGAGAGAATCTTAGGAATTTTTATCTTATTCCATGGGAATCCTTTGGATTCACACCAACAGATATATTTTTTCCATATTTTATGGTAAATTTTTCTAGTTACAGGTTTTCTGGCCTGAACCAGAGTATCTATCACCGAATCTGAAAACCCACGCTTTGATAGAATCAAGCGTTCAATCTCCAAGCCGTCAGTTGGAGGGAGACCAGATTTGGGTGTTCGAATGGACCTTGAACAAGAAGGTCCTGTCTCAAAGGTAGCTTCCATGGTGGAGCCGATGACATATTCACGAGGTCTGCATACCAAGTCCTGCGTGGCCACGCAGGAGCTATCAAGATCACCGAGGCCCTCTCCTGATTGATCCTGGCTACTAGCCTGGGAATGAGAGGAAACGGTGGGAATACGTAAGCTAGGTTGAAAGTCCAAGGTGCTACTAGTGCATCTACTAGAGTCGCCTTGGGATCCCTGGATCTGGACCCGTAGCAAGGAACCTTGAAGTTCTGACGAGACGCCATCAGATCCATGTCTGGAATGCCCCATAATTGAGTTATTTGGGCAAAGATTTCTGGATGGAGTTCCCACTCCCCCAGATGAAATGTCTGACGACTCAGAAAATCCGCTTCCCAATTTTCCACTCCTGGGATGTGGATCGCAGACAAGTGGCAGGAGTGATCCTCCGCCTATTGAATTATTTTGGTCACTTCTTTCATCGCCAGGGAACTCTTTGTTCCCCCTTGATGATTGATATAAGCAACAGTCGTCATGTTGTCTGATTGGAACCTTATGAATTTGGCCTTTGCTAGTTGAGGCCAAGCTCTGAGAGCATTGAATATCGCTCTCAGTTCCAGAATGTTTATCGGGAGAAGAGACTCTTCCCGAGACCATAGACCCTGAGCTTTCAGGGATTCCCAGACCGCACCCCAGCCCACTAGACTGGCGTCGGTCGTGACAATGACCCACTCTGGCCTGCGGAAGCTCATTCCCTGGGACAGATGGTCCAGGGTCAGCCACCAACGGAGTGAATCTCTGGTCTTTTGATCTACTTGAATCATTGGAGACAAGTCTGTATAATCCCCATTCCACTGTTTGAGCATGCACAGTTGTAATGGTCTTAGATGAATTCGTGCAAAAGGAACTATGTCCATTGTTGCAACCATCAATCCTATTACTTCCATGCACTGCGCTATGGAAGGACGAGGAACAGAATGAAGCACTTGACAAGAGCTTAGAAGTTTTGATTTTCTGACCTCTGTCAGAAAAATCCTCATTTCTAAGGAATCTATTATTGTTCCCAAGAAGGGAACTCTTGTTGACGGGGACAGAGAACTCTTTTCTTTGTTCACCTTCCATCCGTGAGATGTGAGAAAGGCTAGAACGATGTCCGTATGAGCCTTTGCCTTTGACAGGGACGACGCTTGTATTAGAATGTCGTCCAAGTAAGGTACTACTGCAATGCCCCTTGGTCTTAGAACCGCTAGAAGGGACCCTAGCACCTTTGTGAAAATCCTTGGAGCAGTGGCTAATCCGAATGGAAGAGCCACAAACTGGTAATGTTTGTCCAGAAAAGCGAACCTTAGGAACTGATGATGTTCCTTGTGGATAGGGATATGTAGGTACGCATCCTTTAAATCCACGGTAGTCATAACTTGACTTTCCTGGATGGTGGGTAGAATCGTTCGAATAGTTTCCATTTTGAACGATGGTACCCTGAGAAATTTGTTTAGGATCTTCAAATCCAAAATTGGTCTGAACGTTCCCTCTTTTTTGGGAACTACGAACAGATTGGAATAAAAACCCATTCCTTGTTCCTTTATTGGAACTGGGTGTATCACTCCCATCTTTAACAGGTCTTCTACACAATGTAAGAATGCCTGTCTCTTTATTTGGTTTGAGGATAAGTGAGACTTGTGGAACCTTCCCCTTGGGGGTAGTTCCTTGAATTCCAGGAGATAACCTTGAGAAACTATTTCTAGCGCCCAAGGATCCTGAACATCTCTTGCCCAAGCCTGAGCAAAGAGAGAGAGTCTGCCCCCCACCAGATCCGGTCCCGGATCGGGGGCTACTCCTTCATGCTGTCTTGTTAGCAGTGGCAGGTTTCTTGGCCTGCTTACCTTTGTTCCAGCCTTGCATTGGTTTCCAGGCTGGTTTGGGTTGTGAGGCATTACCCTCTTGCTTAGAGGATGCAGAATTAGAGGCTGGTCCATTTCTGCGAAAGGGACGAAAATTAGGCTTATTTTTAGCCTTAAAAGACCTATCCTGTGGAAGGGCGTGGCCCTTTCCCCCAGTGATGTCTGAAATAATCTCTTTCAAATCAGGTCCAAATAAAGTTTTACCTTTGAAAGGAATGTTAAGTAATTTTGTCTTGGATGACACATCCGCTGACCAAGACTTTAGCCAAAGCGCTCTGCGCGCCACAATAGCAAACCCTGAATTTTTCGCCGCTAATTTTGCTAATTGCAAAGCGGCATCTAAAATAAAAGAGTTAGCCAATTTAAGTGCGTGAACTCTGTCCATAACCTCCTCATATGGAGTTTCTCTACTGAGCGACTTTTCTAGTTCCTCGAACCAGAACCACGCTGCCGTAGTGACAGGAACAATGCATGAAATTGGTTGTAGAAGGTAGCCTTGCTGTACAAAAATCTTTTTAAGCAAACCTTCCAATTTTTTATCCATAGGATCTTTGAAAGCACAACTATCTTCGATAGGAATAGTAGTGCGTTTGTTTAGAGTAGAAACTGCCCCCTCGACCTTGGGGACTGTCTGCCATAAGTCCTTTCTGGGGTCGACCATAGGAAATAATTTCTTAAATATAGGGGGAGGAACAAAAGGTATGCCGGGCTTTTCCCACTCTTTATTTACTATGTCCGCCACCCGCTTGGGTATAGGAAAAGCGTCTGGGGGCACCGGAACCTCTAGGAACCTGTCCATCTTGCATAATTTCTCTGGAATGACCAAATTGTCACAATCATCCAGAGTAGATAACACCTCCTTAAGCAGTGCGCAGAGATGTTCTAATTTAAATTTAAATGTCACAACATCAGGTTCAGCTTGATGAGAAATTTTTCCTGAATCTGAAATTTCTCCCTCAGACAAAACCTCCCTCATGGCCCCTTCAGATTGGTGTGAGGGTATGACAGAACAATTATCATCAGCGTCCTCTTGCTCTACAGTGTTTAAAACAGAGCAATCGCGCTTTTTCTGATAAGTAGGCATTTTGGATAAAAGATTTGCTATGGAGTTATCCATTACAGCCGTTAATTGTTGCATGGTAATAAGTATTGGCGCACTAGATGTACTAGGGGCCTCCTGCATGGGCAAAACTGGTGTAGACACAGTAGGAGATGATGTAGTATCATGTTTACTCCCCTCATTTGAGGAATCATCTTGGGCAATATCATTATTTGTGGCAGTACTGTCCTTACTTTGTTTGGATGCTATGGCACAATTATCACATAAATTTAAATGGGGAGACACATTGGCTTTCATACATATAGAACATAGCTTATTTGAAGGTATAGACATGTTAAACAGGCTTAAACTTGTCAACAATGCACAAAAAACGTTTTAAAATAAAACCGTTACTGTCACTTTAAATTTCAAACAGAAAACACTTTATTACTGAATATGTGAAAAAGTATGAAGGAATTGTTCAAAAATTACCAGCCGTTTTTCAATTTAACCCCTATACAGTCCCAGATACAGTCTTTGCTAAGACCCAACCAAGCCCTGAGGGGAATACGATACCAAATGACGCCTTCTAAAAGCTTTTTCAGAGATTCTTAGATCCACACACATGCATCTGCATAATATGCACAAATAAAGCAATCGATTTAGCCCATAAAAATGTCTACCAGTTTTTTAGCCCATAATAAGCCCTTTATTCTGTTTGTTTTTGACTAAGAAAATGGCTTACCGGTCCCCATGAGGGGAAATGACAGCCTTCCAGCATTACACAGTCTTGTTAGAAATATGGCTAGTCATACCTTAAGCAGAAAAGTCTGCTAACTGTTTCCCCCAACTGAAGTTACTTCATCTCAACAGTCCTATGTGGAAACAGCAACCGATTTTAGTTACTGTCTGCTAAAATCATCTTCCTCTTACAAACAGAAATCTTCATCCTTTTCTGTTTCAGAGTAAATAGTACATACCAGCACTATTTTAAAATAACAAACACTTGATAGAAGAATAAAAACTACATTTAAACACCAAAAAACTCTTAACCATCTCCGTGGAGATGTTGCCTGTGCAACGGCAAAGAGAATGACTGGGGTGGGCGGAGCCTAGGAGGGATCATGTGACCAGCTTTGCTGGGACTCTTTGCCATTTCCTGTTGGGGAAGAGAATATCCCACAAGTAAGGATGACGCCGTGGACCGGACACACCAATGTTGGAGAAATTTGTGTTTATCTTCTTCTTTTATATTTTGTCTAGTATACAGGGACTTATAATAGGCTGTGGATATTTTCATTATACTGTATCTTTGGTGTCAGTCCTGAGGTGTGTTCCCGATTTAATTGCAGTGATAATAGATTTAGACGTGTGGAGTCTATCTAGATTTGCTAAGAGTCTGCCAGCTTTATTGCCATGACGGTAGAACCTACCCTGTCTATGCAGATTAAATTTATGATCGAGAATTTGCAAATGAGTGTCTCTTTCTTTTTTAGCATCATAGTATTTCTGGCGGTTCATTTCTGTAGGGCTAGTTAAGTAAGTGTTGTAAGCAATGGTCAGGTCAGAGAGGAGTTGTGTGGTAACCTTTTTTTGAGTTTTAAAGTGGTGGGCTGTGTATGCCGTGATTCTACCCCTGATAACTGCCTTAGAGGCATGCCAGTACAAGTCAGGATTGGTTCTCTGTTGTTCATTATCAAAAGTATATTCTAGCCAGTAAGCCTTCAGGTTCTGTCTAAAATCTACATTGGTATACAAGTATGAGGGGAACCTCCAAGTCTTTTTAGGGGATTCTATTCTGAGAGGTTGGAATATCAGCCTTATGGGGGCATGATCTGAGATCGTGATTGGAAGGATAGATGTGTCCAGTATATTTGAGGGGAGGTAAGGAAGTAGTCAATACGTGAGAAAGTATGATGCGTCTTAGAGACGCAAGTATAGTCCCTTTGGTCTGGATGTTGAGATCTCCACAGATCATGTAACCCTAATCCATCTCTAAACATGGATATGATTTGTGTTTCCTTTTTGTGTTTGGGGTGAATTCCCCTCTTTATGTTGGGGTGGGATGGATCCATGAATCTATCCAGAGGGTGAGCCTGCGCCATATTAAAGTCCCCTCCCACTATTACTGGCGAGTCAGAGTGTTGAGCAATGAGTGATTGTAGAGATGACCAGAATAGCTGGTCAGAATGGTTTGGACCATAAACATTACACAATTGAAAAGTATGTGTGTTGATATGGAGTGAGGTAAAAATGTAGCGTCCTTGTCTATCAATTTTTGTGTTGGAGAAGGTTACCGGTAACTGCTTACGTATTAGGATTGCCACCCCACACTTTCTTCCTTCTGATGGAGAGTATAAAATTTGCTCTACCCATCTAATTTTTAATTTCTCATGTTCTTCCGCAGTGAGGTGCGTTTCCTGCAGTAGGGCAATGTCCGCATGTAATGAATTAAGGTGTTGAAGGATTTTACTCCTCTTGGCTGGTGATGTTATTCCCCCTACATTCCAGGATATCACATTAAGCTTCGCAGTCATGTGGGAGGTTTGTGGGGAGGGGAGGGCAGCGGGCATGTCTGTTGATGGGGAAGCAGGTTAACTGACAAAAACAGATATCTTAAGATATCTTGGCCAGGTACTGGGAGAAAGGGGGGGAGTGAGGGACTAAGGTGTTGTCGTGTATAGAACCTTGTATAAAGTGTGATAAAAGAACAGACTCACAGACACTACTGGTGAAGGGTAGCCGATATGAGGTACTGGTCGCTAATTTAAATGTCAGTCTCCAGTCAGCCCATCCGCCGAGCACAGCCACAATGTTCCCTGCTAAAGAAAAAGAACAGTTAATACACATAGCATTTGTGAAATATATGAGCAGAGGGTACATTTGCTGCGACAAGTTACAAGGATTAAACATTACTTGATCCCACCAGTGTAGGAAATGAGCCTCAATATTAGTTAGGCTGAGTAAATGAACTATATAAAGAAAAACAAAATGAACAACAACAACTTCAAGTAACTTGTCTCCTAATGGAGTAGGAGTAGATGCCTTAGGAGTGTAGGAACCCCCCCCCCCCCTCAGCAAGTCCCCCCCCCTGGAGCAGGGCAATGTCCTGAGGAGTGACTTTCCTGAGATTGTCAACAACATTAATGGAGAGAACGGCAGCCACCAAATCTTCCCGTATTGTGTGGCATTTGTCAGGTCCAGGACCTTTTATCCTAAAAAAAGTCTTGTAGAGGCGGAGCGAACGGCTGACCAAGATGGCCGCTACTTATTAAAGCTCCTGAAGCAAGCCGGGTGTTCTGGGCAATATTTACCTAACAACTAACTCACTATGAACTCTTAAGCACATGAATGTGACCATGGCCATTTAAGGAACACGAACATGTCTTTTTTTTAATCGGCAGTCCTCTCACCAACGGAGCACCAAGGAAACAGTTATTAGTGAGCCGGGCCTATTGAGATGCGCCGCAGCGCCTAATCCAAGGGCGCGGGGGAACCTACACAGAGGATCTTATCTGTAGCGGTGGGAGCTGACCCCATAAGGAACTCAATCCCCCAGTCGGCAGACAAACGGCCAGATCGCTATATAGGAGCATCCAAAGACCGGTATACCGAAGCCCCACATCGGTGAGTGTAACCTTCACTAAACACATTACTGACAGACACGTGGGCGATAGAGCCTCCGTTAAGAGGGAGCTCAGATATTCTATGAAGGCGCTACTCCGAGGATATCCGCAACACCGGACTGCGTTTTTACTTGCGCACCGGAGGGTCGGGGCTCCGCTCCGGTGCACATCTGACTTGGTCTGCGGCTTGGTCTAGTCAGACGCTCATCTACCTTAGATGATTTACAGCTTGACCAAGAGAGCGACTGAACCCCATCTAAGACACAGCAGGACATCAAAATAATACCTGCCACGCAACTTTAAAGTATAAACACACAAGAGACCGTGGTGCAATTGTGACATACAACTGAGAGAAACAGCAATTTGCCTATCTTGTATACCCACACACCTAACTGGCCTTACATAATTTTGGCAAGGGGGGGTAGAGGGCAAGTGTGTTAAGCTTGCTTGCATCAGAAGCTACATCTGTGTGACTGTTAAAATACCCCTCTCATCCTAAGGCCTCACCTCTGAATAGTGGACTCACATAGTTCTCACTCTGTATCTCCCTTTGGGGGAGACATATTGATACCCCGCTCTCTTCCCATTTCCTGCTGCTAGTAATAACAGTGGGTCATATCCTCCTCCCTTTTCCCGACATCGCCCAGTGAGGGCACTTTCCCTGGAGAGTGGGGTTAATCAATATAAATCACGTTCAACGCAACCACAATACATACATACCCTCTAAGAACACCAAAATCCGCAATCTAACCTTGGACTCTCTCTCCCAGCAAAAATGTCACAAAGGAAAGGGCCCAAAAGTGATAAGCATCAGAAGACATCTCAAAAATCCCAGGATGGGATGAACGATTTTTTCAGACAAGCTGGAAAATTTACACATAAAGAAAATCCCCCCCCTGAGCCGCCTCATAATGCAGGCGAATTGGAGGAGGACTCAGATGCATCAAACAGCCCCCCTCCCACAACCTCTGTGGCCGGAAAAGAATCTCCCATTACTTTTAAAGCTATGGAGGACCTGATTGATCAAGTCAAAACGTGTATAAAATCAGAGTGTGCAGATCTTAAGAAGGAAATAGGTGATCTAGGCCGAAGAGTTGACTCCCTGGAGGAGCACGAATACATTCTATCCCAGAAAATGGCAGATTTATCTTCTAAAGTTAAAAATCAACAACAACATTCGATGGAGCTGGAGGACAAAATAGATGACATCGAGAATCGCACCAGACGTAACAACTTGCGGTTCAGGGGCATCCCAGAGTCCATACAAACCAATGAAATCACACCCTTTCTACAGGGTCTTTTTGCCCAGATGGCAAACTCTTCTGAAGGAGATCAACCACACTTTATTCTAGACAGAGCACATAGGGCGCTCCGACCAAAACCGGCAGCAGATGCCCCGCCAAGAGACATTATTGTTCGTTTTCAAAACTACCAGCAGCGAGAAGAGATTTATAAATTAGCTCGAAACCAACAAGCTGTGACCTTCCAGAACATTCGTATACAGATATTCCAAGACTTATCTGCAAGAACCTTACAACAAAGAAGAGATTTTTCAAATCTGACCTCTCATCTGAGGCAACTCCAAATCCCTTACAGGTGGGGATTTCCCACCTCAATCATAACCACAAAAAATGGGAATAGATATGACTGCAAATCATTGTCTGATATAGAGAGATTTTGCTCAGCAATGGGCATCTCAGCTCCACCTACAAGAAATGAACAGCATATAAGAAAGATCCCTTCAGAGTATCTGACACCAAAACCCCAGAGAAGACCTATACCAGATACGCCAACCAGTCAATCCAAAAGGAGACAGATAACTCCAGCAGAAGAGGACTTGGAACAACCTGGGTGAATTTTACACATTTCTTTAGACATGTTCCAGTTAGTGCCATTTGATTGGTAAAATTCACTTGAACATAGAGATTTCACCCTACATAGGGAACCTATGCCTTTCTTCGAGACATTTCCGAAGACTCTAGTCATTGTGGCGAGTTTATTGGTCACTGACCCAGTCTAGCAAATTGATAGCTACACTGAGTATAGTCACTGTGGTTTTAAGCTCTCCTTTGCCAACTTAGCCTAGAATAAATCTAATGACTCTCATGAGATGCTGGGACTCCCTTAGCTTCAATATATGAGTTAGAATTAAAGATACAAGTTTATATTTCCTAGTAACCAAGTTCAAATTTGTTATGAGACAGGAGAGTCCCTAGTCCTCCTGCATATACTTACTACAGGGAACTGAGATAATAGGCCTCCAATCACACAGTTCTGACACCTCCAATTAGAATTAATATTAGAAATGATGTAATGTTATGTCTATAATTTCTGCTCTGTTACCACTTTTTATAGTTCATACCTAAAGTGGGAAAATGTTCAATCAGCTATCTACTGTTATATTACCCCGTCGAGACCACTGTCAGGCGGGGGATTGTTGCCTCCGGCTTTAACTACCCAACTGAAAAGACGTGGAAAGCTTTGCCACGAAACATAAGCCTTGCACCGTTTACTGGGCCTTGGGTGGTTTGGGCCGAACGCACAAGACGTTGCTTAAAATGCACGGCTCTCAATAAATGTTGATGATCCGTAATAACTGCCATGTTTTTTGTTCTATTTTGTTCTATTTTTCTTATTAAACTAAGGTTTTATCTGTTTATTTCACATTCTGAAATGTATGATAATTGTTGCAATTTATACTTCACTTATATTGCACACAAAGTTGTATTACAAAGTACGTTTATAGACGAACACTCGGCTTGCTACAATGCCCCAACTGTATTTGTACCTGTTTATTATTTATATTATTCTCTTAGTACGTTCTTTAACCTTTAAACGTTTTTTCCGAAGTGTTTGCTGGTGCCAGTGCATTTTGGCCCGTCATATACTTCTTGACTTATTCTCCTTTACTTCTTTACCCTTGTCCTTTCTCGCCTTACCTAACCCCTTTACCTATACCACTCAGCCCCCCCGGAAATCCTGATTTGATCAATACGGTGTACACACCTCCGACACAAAAACGCCCTGCCGCTACTCTCACTCAGACATTAGCATTAACCATGAACACACTGACTATAGCTAGCCAAAATGTGAAAGGGTTTTTGTCTGCGGAAAAGAGATCTATAGCATTCTATGACTTCCATAAGAAGAATATTGACATTATTATGATTCAGGAAACCCACTTTAAAAAACGAAATGAACCCAGACTTGCAACACGATACTACGATAGAAACTTCCTCAGCTCAGGCCCCAGTAGGAAAAATGGGGTATGCATCTCCTTCAGGAAAGGGGTTCCTTTTGAACTCTTACAGAAATACTCAGACTTAGATGGCAGACTATTGATCCTGATTGGCCTTTGCTATGGCCGACCTATAACAGTGGTTAACATATATGCACCAAATAGACCTGCCCCTTCCTTTTTTAGATTTGTCACAAATAAAATTCTTGATATCTCCAGGGGCCCAGTTTTACTAGGCGGCGACTTCAACTTCACAATGACCCCGGCTCTAGACAATTCACAAGGCACATCATACTTTAGCAATAAAATGAGAAAAACAATCTGTGCCACATTACACTCAATCTCACTTTTTGATACTTGGAGGATAGTTCACCCTACACGAAGGGACTTCACGTTTTTTTCACACCCTAATCACACGTATTCTCGCTTAGATTATTTACTGTGTGACCAGTCACTCCTTACAGACCTGACACATTCTACCATTTTACACACACCCTGGTCTGACCATAGCATGGTTCTATCTAGATTCAGATGGCCCACCAAACCCAAGAAATCCTTTCACTGGAGACTTCATGACTCTGTTCTCGCAAATCCAGAAACAATAGAGGATTTAGTTAGGGCGACTGAGGAATACTTTCAGATAAACAAACCAGAAGATACGTCCACTGCCAATAATTGGGAGGCATACAAATGCTACATTAGAGGATACTTAATCAAACATACTGCCAAAACTCGGAAGTTAAACACTGCCCAATTCACCCATTTGACAGCGAACCTAGCTAAAGCAGATGCGACCCATAAGGCTGATCCCTCCTCCGCACAGAAACTCTCAGACCTATCCTCAGCTAGGGATGACCTTAACAAATACTTAATCACAAAGGCACACTTGAGGGCACTCACCTCTAAAGCTAAATTTTATTCTGAAAATAATAAAGCAGGACGTCTTCTGGCAAGGTCACTCAAAAAACAGAGGGTTAATTCATTTATAAGAAATATTAAGAACACATCAGGAACTTTAGTAAGCAAAAACGAGGATATAGCCAACACTTTTGTTTCTTATTACTCCAAATTATACAACCTTGACCCCCACATATCTCAAGAAAAGCTGGGCGACATAGCAACATATCTAGATACACTAGAAACCCCAAAGCTCTCAGAAACAGAAATACAAATCCTAGATTCCCCTATAACACTCCAAGAAATTGGCCTCACCATTAAAGCCCTCCCCTCTGGCAAGTCTCCTGGCCCGGATGGTTTAACAGCTAAATTTTTTTAATTGCTCCAAAACCAACTCGGTCCACCATTGCATACTCTATATACCTCTATAGACAAAGGCGAAACCCTTTCCCAATCCCTTCTTGAAGCCCTTATAATGATCATACCGAAACCCGACAAGCCACTTGACCAACCAAGCAGCTACCGCCCTATTTCTCTCATAAATATTGACATGAAGATTTATGCGAAAATTCTCGCCAACCGCATGAACAATATATTACCGAACTTGATACATCCGGACCAGGTTGGGTTTGTTAGGGGGAGGGAAGCTAAAGATAATACGATTAGAGTTCTACACACACTACAAACCTCATACGATGACAAGACGCCCCTTATTCTCCTGTCGACAGATGCGGAGAAAGCCTTCGACAGGGTCAATTGGCACTTTATGTGGGAGGCCCTGTCGAGGTTCGGTTTCTCTCCGACTTTTAAATCCCGGATACAGGCTCTTTACTCCAACCCCCAAGCAAGGGTGCGGGTCAATGGCACCACCTCGCAAGCCTTCCCCATAACAAATGGAACACGACAGGGCTGTCCACTATCTCCGTTATTGTTTGCCATTGTGATAGAAACATTGGCTATAAAGGTTAGGGATGATCCTGAAGTAACTGGCATACAGTACACACATATTAACCAAAAATGTCTGTTATTCGCAGATGATGTGATTTTCACACTACAATCCCCAACGATATCACTCCCCGCCTTGATCCGTACTCTTGAATCATACGGTCGAGTGTCTGATTTCTCCATCAACATGGAGAAGTCGGGCATAATGGCACTGAATACGAGCCCCCGAGATCTGGATTTCATAAAAACCCAAATGAAATTTATACTAAAAGACAAGCTCAGATACTTGGGACTTGTTCTCCCTAGCACTCACCAGGAGCTCTTTCAATGTAATTATTCTTGTCTCCAACACACAATACAAACTCTTCTTGAGGGTTGGCACAAACAAGGTCACTTATCCTGGTTGGGGAGGATTAACACTATTAAGATGATGGTAATTCCAAAATATCTTTACCTTTTTCAGACACTCCCACTAGCTCTTCCCACCTCATACCTCCAGACCCAACAGAGAATGCTCTCCTCTTTCATATGGTCCTACAAAAAAGCAAGGGTCCCACAAACCACCTTACACCTGACTAAGGAAGACGGCGGTCTCAATATCCCGAGTCTTTTGAACTACTACAAAGCTACCCATTTAGCCAGGGTGCTTTCCTGGTCCCGACCTGACATTCAGTCTATAGGGAAACAAGTTGAATGCTCTTTACTAAAAATTGCTTCCATGAGAGATATTGCATGGCTCCCTAAAACTCATAGACCTCCATTAACGCAAAAAATTTACTATGTTAAGTCCACTCTTGATGTATGGGATAACACACCCAAACACCACAAAGATATCTCCACTTCTATCTCTCCTTTATCCCCATTATTAGGCAACCAATTGTTTTTTCGACAACCTCCTTTTACTCACATAAATGCTTCACCACACTTACGAAATCTGCCCATATATCTCCTATTGAACTCAGGGACACTTAAAGATAGAGCGGAACTAATTACTGAACTAGGCCAACCCTTCCATAACTGGTACGTTTACTTCCAGACCCGACACGCACTTTACAACAGCGGACATAAGTTAAATATTCTTAGGCCGCTAACAACATTTGAGCGACTTTGCACAAGCTCTGACATACAGAAAAGATTCCTTTCTATATCATACAAATTGCTTAGAGGATCCTTTCCTACCCAAAAACCTTCATATGTCCAGAAATGGAACGCTGAAATTCCAGGGGATATCCTAGAGGCTGAGTGGAGATCTGGCTTTAAAGCCACCCACTCACCCTCTACCTCATTGCTTATAGCTGAAACTAACTATAAAATAATTTCCCGCTGGTATCTGACCCCACAGAGACTTCGGCATATATTCCCATCAGCCTCTGCTGCATGCTGGAGGCGCTGTGGAGGCATAGGCACTATGTTACATGTCTGGTGGGATTGCCCGCTCATATCTGGATTCTGGAACAACCTGGAAAATAGTATCAACATAATTTTAGGTATAGATCTTTCCCTCAGCCCGAAAATCACTCTCCTCAATATCCTTCCACAACTCCATTGTCAGTATCGCATAAAACTACTTCAGATAATGTTATCTAGTGCTAAAAGATTAATACCTAGACTATGGAAAACTCAAACAACACCTACACACGCGATGTGGCTAACCGAAATGAATCATGTCCTAGCGCTAGAAAAACAATGTTACTGCCTATCAGGTAAACACGACTTTTTTCTAGATATGTACTTTATCTGGGAACAAGGAATCTCTAATATGATATAGATACCTCAACCATGATATCGGAGGCTGCACTCAAGGAGGGAGGGGTTGGGCGGAGGGTGTCATATACCACACATCATAACATGAAGATAATCTTCCCGAAACCTCCCTTATCATCCCTCTATCCTTCCCCTTTTTCCCCACTCTTTTCCCCTCCTTCTCTCTTCCCATTTTTCTCTCCTATTTCTAACTACGACACGTACGTAGTACTTCTTATATCCTATAACTTGGTACTTTTGATAAACCATAAAATCACTTGGGTAGATAGATATCTTTTATAATATAGGGAATCCATGTATCAGTCACACTACAATTGCTTTTTGTATTGGTTTATATGGATTTCATTGTATGTAAATATATAAACCCAATAAAAACTTCTTGAATACAAAAAAAAGTCTTGTAGTGCCCTAAGGCATTGACACGCCCTATGGGTCAGCCTGCTGTTTTTCCGCATCTAGGTAGGATTTCAGTTCTTTAGGGGAGCGGAAGAATTTAGCCCCTTTGGGGGTTTGTAGTCTAAGCTTGGCGGGATATAAGAGCGCCACTTGTCTGCCCTCCTCATAGAGTTGAGAACAATAGGGGGCGAATTCTTTGTGCATTTTGGATACTTCCGCTGAGAAGTCCTGAAATAACAAAAGTTTTTTCCCCTCAAAGAGGACATCTGCATTGTGTGATCTGTAGGCTCTTAGCAAGGTGAGTTTTCTTGGTAGTTTAAGTATTTGATAATGACCTGACGTGGTCTGGTGGATGTAGTGGTAGAGAGGCCGGTGTCAGGACCAATACGGTGGGCTCTTTCCACGTCCAGTGGAAGGCGATCAGGGTCTATGCCCAGGAGCCTAGGAAATGTCAGTGCTGTGAACTCCAATAAATCTTTATTCTTGATGTTTTCTGGAATTCCAATTATGCGGAGGTTATTACGTCTGCTACGATTCTCAAGGTCATCTACCTTATCTTGTAGAGCTTGGTTTTGACATAGTAGTTGTCTGAGAGAGGTAGAAGTGTTGTTTTGACGGTCCTCCATGTCTGAGACCCTCTGCTCTGCATGATTCATCCTTGTAGAGAATTGGTGCACTTCACTGGTTAAAGTGTCCATGCCTGCCTGTAGAGATTCCATCTTGGGCAGAAAGAAAGATTTTAATTCTTGCAGTATGTTTGAGCAATCACCACTTGCTGAGTGTGAGGAGCCTGGCGAGGGAGGATGTTCAATCTGCGTCTCTGTATTGTGTTGCCTCCTATCTGTTTGCTTAGACTTTGAAGTCATCTTGCCCTCCAATGTATTATATAGAGGTTTGAAGTATTTATCAACCTTCATATGCAGTGCTGAGAGCGAGGAAGTAACTATGATATCAAAGTTCAGATGAATATTTGGATTTGTAGATTGACGCCACTAGATGGCATTGTTGCATTAAAGTTGAAGGATAATTGAAGAAATGAATGGAGGAGGGCCTGCAGTGTCACATATAGCTATAGCAAACTTAGCAGATTATAGTGTGGTCAAGGGTTGCAAGCTTCATTCATAACACTTCAGTACATCAGATTCCAATTCCCCCTCTGGTATAAAGGGAAACTTGATTGTGCTTGTAGGAAAACGTCTGAGACACTGTGTGAGTTGTTACAGCACTGGGTTAATGGTTACTGTGCAAAACTTAGCCCCCAGAGTAACATCAGGCTTGTGTTATGTTGTGGTTTTTCTTGTTCTTAAACAAAGCAGGCAGCAGATGTCCCAAACTGCCCAGTGTATAAAGTGAGGGGCCTGTATTAGCGTGTGTGATACCCCTGAGGTGCTTAAAACAATGATGCCTTACCGGCCTCTCACAGCCGTTGTCTGAGCGGCTTTTACAATTTGCCCGGTTTCATGCGGCGTTGGTGTGTGCGCACAATCCCTCCTTGCAGTCTTGCTCAAAGCCGGTACCGTCTGTGAGCTCCGGCTGAGCTAAGCTATTTTGTGAGGTGGGGAGGGCTCCTCCAAGATGGCGCCCGTCAATGCTGAGAGTTGCGCTGCGTGGCGCAGTATCAGTTGTCTCCCGGGGCAAGGGCAATTGTCGGCCATTCACATTCCTTTTCAGGCCAGTTGGGGTTCACAGGGTGATAGCCCAACAAGGCAGCGCCGTGGGAGAGGCGGCTGGCAGCTAAATATGAATGCTATAGTGAGCTGGGTTACGGAGCTCCTCACCTTTGCTGCCAGCCGCTAGCTCCGCCCACCGGAAGTTGACTAACTGTACATTTAGTGTATTCTTCTCCGGAGCATCCTCTGCCCCATTACCACTTTCTGTTGGGTTACCTCAAGGCTCTGTCCTTGGTCCCCTTCTCTTTTCAATCTACACGTCGTCACTAGGTTCCTTAATAAAGTCCCATGGGTTTCAATACCATTTGTATGCCGATGACACCCAAATCTACCTCTCTGCACCAGACCTACCTCCTTCCTTACTAACTAACCCGTGTCAGTAACTGTCTTTCTCACATCTCATCTTGGATGTCCTCTCACTACCTTAAGCTAAATCTCTCCAAAACTGAACTCCTTATTTTTCCCCCTTCTTCCAATTTCTCCACCCCCAAAATTTCTAGATGGCACTGTTGCATTAAAGTTGAAGGATAATTGAAGAAATGAATGGAGGAGGGCCTGCAGTGTCACATATAGCTATAGCAAACTTAACAGATTATAGTGTGGTCAAGGGTTGCAAGCTTCATTCATAACACTTCAGTACATCAGATTCCAATTCCCCCTCTGGTATAAAGGGAAACTTGATTGTGCTTGTAGGAAAACGTCTGAGACACTGTGTGAGTTGTTACAGCACTGGGTTAATGGTTACTGTGCAAAACTTAGACCCCAGAGTAACATCAGGCTTGTGTTATGTTGTGGTTTTTCTTGTTCTTAAATAAAGCACGCAGCTTCAACTGCGACCTCCCAGTATTTGATGTCCCAAACTGCCCAGTGTATAAAGTGAGGGGCCTGTATAAGCATGTGTGATCCCCCTGAGGTGCTTAAAACAATGATGCCTTACCGGCCTCTCACAGCCGTTGTCTGAGCGGCTTTTACAATCTGCCCGGTCTCATGCGGCGTTGGTGTGTGCGCACAATCTCGCCTTGCAGTCTTGCTCAAAGCCGGTACCGTCTGTGAGCTCCGGCTGAGCTAAGCTATTTTGTGAGGTGGGGAGGGCTCCTCCAAGATGGCGCCCGTCAATGCTGAGAGTTGCGCTGCGTGGCGCAGTATCAGTTGTCTCCCGGGGCAAGGGCGATCGTCAGCCCTTCACAGTCCTTTTCAGGCCAGTTGGGGTTCACAGGGCGATAGCCCAACAAGGCAGCGCCGTGGGAGAGGCGGCTGGCAGCTAAATATGAATGCTATAGTGAGCTGGGTTACAGAGCTCCTCAAACAAAAGAGCTGAGGGGCGCTTACGTTCCTGGGGTCTGTCCGGTGTGAGGGGAAGCCGGTTGCTCTATTGAGCCGGAAGTGGAACCACCGAAGTAGCGTGTTGCAGTTGAAGTGGAAATCTCCTTCCTGTGTCGCTGTGGTGGTGGACGCTGCCTGTAATGGAAGGGTGTGTATTCTCCAAACACATCCAGCAGGGGACAAACTGTAAGTAGAGAGCAGAGACAGGCGCAGCCCGATTCAAGTGTAGTAAAATTTTATTGAGCGTAAGTGCACACATACAAATGGCTACTTACAAGATAAAAGGAATAAAACAGCATATCAAAAGGTCTTTACATCCAGACTATGCTTTTGCTTGTATAAAAAAAGGTGTCCTCTGTGTAGACAAATGGCCCAACTTGTTAGCGGGAAGCAGTGGTTACAATGAGCTACCCGTTTGACCAGATAGACACAAATCAAATAACTGGGATGTTTGACCAGCAGTGAAATAGTCTCTACGCGTTTCGTCTGAGGACGCTCAGACTTCTTCAAGAGAAAAAAGTTGAAAGTAGCACAAGCAAGGCTCCTACTGGCTTTATAAAAGGAACCAATGATTGCAGAGTTGGATTGTCAGCCAATCAGTGCCTAGGTGAACTTAATTGTTAAATTGACTTTACACAGGTATTGGGTTACATAGTTACTTTGCACTGTTACATACCTGAAAAGCATACATAGGTTTACTCAGCACAATCACCTCATAAGCAAACCACAGAATGAGCATAAGCTAAGCTGTAGTTAAATGTACAAAGCTGGAAAAGACATTAGGATTATAATAAAAACATTTGATATTACTTTAAAATATAATAATAAGCAGAAAAAAAGAATACAATAACAAATACACTAAAAGAAATATTATTTTAAAATATGCTGTTGTATGCTAAATGTGTAACACAATAAGCTACATAAATGCTTGTAAATCTAGTTCTAAATTTAAACCTGATGGTTGCATGGTGTTCAGTTGGTAAATCCACCATGATTCTCTGCGTCTAAGTGTTAGGAGCCTATTTGAGAATCTGTTAGGGGTATCCAGTCTATGACTTGGATTTTTAAACTTGAAGGATTAGAATTATGATGTAGTTTGAAATGTTCTGGCACACTATTTGTGATGAGGCCATTTTTTATGTTATTGACATGTTCTCCCAGTCTAGTACGTATACTCCTTTTGGTTCTTCCTATGTAAATTAAATTGCAGCTGCAACTCAACAAGTATATTACGTAGGTGGTGCTGCAATTACTCTTGTATTTTTGTTTAAATGTTTTATCTCCCCCTGAATTGGTGAAAGTGGCCTCCCTGTTTACATATTGACACATGCCACATCTAGATACCCCACATTTATAAGTGCCAGGTTTTTGTTGTAACCAATGTGTTTTATCTTTAGTGTTGCATTGTTTATTGGGGTCTCGCAGTCTAGTGGGTGCTAAAATGTTTTTAAAATCTATATTCTTTCTGAAAGTGACCAAAGGTTGGTCTGGTAAACTACCACCCAATACAGGATCTGCCTTTAGGACACCCCAGTGTTTCTTCAGAATGTTTTGTATTTCTCTTGAACCCTGACTATAAGTCGTAATAAATCTAACGTTATTTTGTGTCTTATATTGTCTCTTCTGTTTTGGTTTTTCAATGGGAAGTAAAAGAGATTTTCTATCCATTAGTGAAACCTTTTCTTTTGCTTGTTCTAGTGTCTTAACTTGATAACCTTTCTCAATGAATCTAGAGTCTAATAATGCAGTTTCTTGATTGTAATCGCTTAGTTTGGTACAGTTCCTTTTTACCCTCTGGTATTGCCCCAGGGGGATATTGGTCTTCCACCTGGGTAAATGACCACTACTTGCATTGAGGAACCCATTCTTGTCGGTTTGCTTTCTAAAGTTCTTTACTGCTACTTTATTTTGTTCATCAACGTATAAGATTAAATCAAGGAACTCAATCTGTTTGGTGTCTATTTTAGATGTGAATTTCAAATTATAATTATTTTTATTCATATACTCAATAAATTCTTTGCATGATGTTTCAGTTCCTCGCCAAATGATGATCACATCATCTATATATCGAAAATAGCGAATTAAATGATTGTGATATGGGTTATTAGACCAAATGTAATTATCCTCAAAGTGATGCATGTAAAGATTTGCATACGATGGGGCAAATGTGGTCCCCATCGCAGTGCCCTGTATTTGTCTGTAAAACTGCTTCTCAAATGTGAAATAATTATGTGAAAGTATGAAATTAATACCTGTTAAAATAAACTCAAGGTGTTGTTGTGGTAAAGAATCTTTGGTTAATATTTCCTTAATTGCCCTAATTCCTAGATCATGCGGAATACATGTATATAGCGACGATACGTCGCAAGAAACCCACAAAAACTCATTAGACCAATCTAAACCTTCAAAGGTGTTAATTGTGTGAATTGTGTCCCTAAGATACCCCTTGGTAGATTGTACTACGGGCTGCAAATAATAATCGATGTATACTGACAAATTGTTAGTTAATGATCCGATCCCAGAAATTATGGGCCTACCAGGTGGGGATACTAAGGTCTTGTGCACCTTAGGAAGGTGATAAAAAGTGGGTATGGTGGGGTGGTTTTCTGTTAGAAAATGAAATTCATCATTATTTAGAATGTTGTTATTTTTTGCTTCTTTCAGAATAATATTAAGTTCTTTTTTGAACTTAAGGGTGGGATCAAAGTTGAGTTTCTTATATGTGCTTTGGTCATTTAAGATATTAAAGGCCTCTATAAGGTAATCATCACGATTTTGTATCAGCAAAGAATTTATTGAGTATATGAATAAAAATAATTATAATTTGAAATTCACATCTAAAATAGACACCAAACAGATTGAGTTCCTTGATTTAATCTTATACGTTGATGAACAAAATAAAGTAGCAGTAAAGAACTTTAGAAAGCAAACCGACAAGAATGGGTTCCTCAATGCAAGTAGTGGTCATTTACCCAGGTGGAAGACCAATATCCCCCTGGGGCAATACCAGAGGGTAAAAAGGAACTGTACCAAACTAAGCGATTAAAATCAAGAAACTGCATTATTAGACTCTAGATTCATTGAGAAAGGTTATCAAGTTAAGACACTAGAACAAGCAAAAGAAAAGGTTTCACTAATGGATAGAAAATCTCTTTTACTTCCCATTGAAAAACCAAAACAGAAGAGACAATATAAGACACAAAATAACGTTAGATTTATTACGACTTATAGTCAGGGTTCAAGAGAAATACAAAACATTCTGAAGAAACACTGGGGTGTCCTAAAGGCAGATCCTGTATTGGGTGGTAGTTTACCAGACCAACCTTTGGTCACTTTCAGAAAGAATATAGATTTTAAAAACATTTTAGCACCCACTAGACTGCGAGACCCCAATAAACAATGCAACACTAAAGATAAAACACATTGGTTACAACAAAAACCTGGCACTTATAAATGTGGGGTATCTAGATGTGGCATGTGTCAATATGTAAACAGGGAGGCCACTTTCACCAATTCAGGGGGAGATAAAACATTTAAACAAAAATACAAGAGTAATTGCAGCACCACCTACGTAATATACTTGTTGAGTTGCAGCTGCAATTTAATTTACATAGGAAGAACCAAAAGGAGTATACGTACTAGACTGGGAGAACATGTCAATAACATAAAAAATGGCCTCATCACACATAGTGTGCCAGAACATTTCAAACTACATCATAATTCTAATCCTTCAAGTTTAAAAATCCAAGTCATAGACTGGATACCCCCTAACAGATTCTCAAATAGGCTCCTAACACTTAGACGCTGAGAATCATGGTGGATTTACCAACTGAACACCATGCAACCATCAGGTTTAAATTTAGAACTAGATTTACAAGCATTTATGTAGCTTATTGTGTTACACATTTAGCATACAACAGCATATTTTAAAATAATATTTCTTTTAGTGTATTTGTTATTATATTCTTTTTTTCTGCTTATTATTATATTTTAAAGTAATATCAAATGTTTTTATTATAATCCTAATGTCTTTTCCAGCTTTGTACATTTAACTACAGCTTAGCTTATGCTCATTCTGTGGTTTGCTTATGAGGTGATTGTGCTGAGTAAACCAATGTATGCTTTTCAGGTATGTAACAGTGCAAAGTAACTATGTAACCCAATACCTGTGTAAAGTCAATTTAACAATTAAGTTCACCTAGGCACTGATTGGCTGACAATCTAACTCTGCAATCATTGGTTCCTTTTATAAAGCCGGTAGGAGCCTTGCTTGTGCTACTTTCAACTTTTTTCTCTTGAAGAAGTCTGAGCGTCCTCAGACGAAACGCGTAGAGACTATTTCACTGCTGGTCAAACATCCCAGTTATTTGATTTGTGTCTATCTGGTCAAACGGGTAGCTCATTGTAACCACTGCTTCCCGCTAACAAGTTGGGCCGTTTGTCTATACAGAGGACACCTTCTTTTATACAAGCAAAAGCATAGTCTGGATGTAAAGACCTTTTGATATGCTGTTTTATTCCTTTTATCTTGTAAGTAGCCATTTGTATGTGTGCACTTACGCTCAATAAAATTTTACTACACTTGAATCAGGCTGCGCCTGTCTCTGCTCTCTATTTACAGTCTACAGAGCTCCTCACCTTTGCTGCCAGCCGATAGCTCTGCCCACCGGAAGTCAACTAACCGTACATTTAGTGTAGCCTTCTCCAGAGCATCCTCTGCCCCATTACCACTTTCTGATGGGGTACCTCAAGGCTCTGTCCTTGGTCCCCTTCTCTTTTCAATCTACACGTCGTCACTAGGTTCCTTAATAAAGTCCCATGGGTTTCAATACCATTTGTATGCCGATGACACCCAAATCTACCTCTCTGCACCAGACCTACATCCTTCCTTACTAACCCGTGTCACTAACTGTCTTTTTCACATCTCATCTTGGATGTCCTCTCACTACCTTAAGCTAAATCTCTCCAAAACTGAACTCCTTATTTTTCCCCCTTCTTTCAATGTCTCCACCCCCAAAATTTCTATAACTGTTGATAATTCCATCATTACCCCTACCCCGCACGCCCGATGTCTTGGGGTCACACTTGACTCAGATCTTTCCTTCACTCCTCACATTCAGTCCTTGGCTAAAGCCTGCCGCTTCCACCTTAAAAACATTGCTAAAATTAGACATTTCCTTACACAAGATAAAACCAAGATTTTAATCCACTCTCTCATCCTTTCCCGCCTCGACTACTGCAATTCCGTCCTCTCTGGTCTACCTAGCTGCTGCATAGCTCCTTTACAATCCATTATGAATGCCTCTGCCAGGCTCATCTTCCTTACTCGTCGCTCTTCATCTGCTGCACCACTCTGCCAATCCCTTCACTGGCTTCCTCTTGCCTCTAGGATTAAACATAAAATCCTCACCCTGACATATAAAGCTCTCAACTGCACTGCTCCCCCCTACATCTCAGAACTTGTCTCTAGATACTCTCCCTCCTGTCCCCTTCGATCAGCTCAGGATCTCTTCCTCTCTTGTTACTTCCTCACATTCACATTTACAGGACTTCTCCAGACTGGCCCCCATCTTGTGAAATTCCCTGCCTCGCTCCATAAGACTCTCCCCTAGTTTTAACAGCTTCAAGCACTCCCTAAAAACTCTACTATTCAGGGATGCATACAACCAACACTAACCTTTCCTAACGCCATTGCTTTCCCCTTGAACCCCTTAGATTGTAAGCCTATGGGCCCAGCTGTTTGCAGATCGCTTCATAAGAGCCGACTACAACAGTGAAACTCTCGGCAGGGCCCTTTACCCACTTGACCCCTACAAAAGCTATCCTGTACACCGACTATGTTTACAGCGCTGCGGAATCTGTTGGCGCTCTACAAATACCTGATAATAATAATAATAAGTGTCTGAAGAGGGTAACAGGCAGTGTATACCCACAGATGCATTATTTCCAGTAAACAAACCCAGTAGTGGATGTGTGTATTGAGGTTCTCTTTACACCAGGTGTTATTAAGTATGAATGTAGCACATATGAAAGCTTATGATAAAGATTGCAACTTTCATAGGTAGAGGCTGTACATTTAGTATATAAACACAACAGATTAAACTGTCCAGATACAACGGTACAGCTGACAGTCTAAAAGCAAGGTTACAGAGTTCCGTTTTGTTAGGCAAGCAGATCAGTAAATATAAGCAGGTTAATGCGTGGTTGCAGGTTAATGCGTAATTGCAGGTTAGTAGCAGTTTATGTAATCTGTACCTGATATCGGTAGATGCAGTTCCAGGCGAGTATGTCAGTGAAGACAGTGATCGCAGCTTCTCCTCTCAGACACCGGAAGGTGCAAACAAGCTAGAGTGGGCGGGTTTGCCTTGCGCAAGTGACTAGTCTTTCCTTCCTGATGACGTAGGCAAGTCTGTGGAGTTGGAAAGAAGAAGTTACGGTGTTACAGGTAAACATATAATAGCACCCTTGAAGCGACAGTTGTAGGAGGGCTGCTGCTGTTATCCACAAGTAGAAGCGGTATTTTAAGTGAGCGAAATCACGGGGAGGGTATCCAAAAAGACTTAGAGTTTAACAGGCTGCAGCGAGACTGTGAGTAGCAGCTCACAGCTTAACAGACAAAATACTAAGCATAGGAAGTTGAGAGGAGGAGACTTTTATAGGGAGAGCGCTGAGAATTAAAGAGACAGTGAGCAGCATAGGGAATCCCATGACAGAACCCCCCTACCATGGAGCCACTCCGGGGCTCAGGGTCTTGGACGATCGGGATTCCTGCGGTGGAATAAAGAGACATGTCTGGGGGCCGAGAGATTGGAGGAGGGCTCCCACGAATCTTCATCATGACCAAACCCTTTCCAGTGGATGAGGTATTGCAGAATATTCTGATGGAACCTAGAGTCCAGGATGGAATCCACCTCAAAGTCGGGTCCAACGAGGTCAGTAACAGAGAAGTCGGTACAACTATCAGGAGGTCTCACGGAGGTATACGGCTTCAGAAGGGAGACATGAAATGATGGATGTATACAGAGGGTCTTCGGTAATTCCAGAGAGACAACATTAGGGTTAAGGACCTTAAGTAGCTTAAAAAGGCCTACGAAGAGAGCTCCCAGTTTTTTTGTCGGAACCTTGAGATTTAAGTGTTTAGTGGAGAGCCAAACCAGATCGCCAATCCTATAGACAGGTGGTTTATGGCTTTGTAAGTCGTAGAAGGATTTTTGATGGGCTTGAGCTTGTTTGATGTTATCCTGAATGACAGAAAATCCTTGTGCAAGTTCATTTATAGTATCATTAACCAGCAGAGATGAACTTTCTTCTCTAGGATATAAATGAAATCTGGGGTGGAAACCATAGTTTGCAAAAAAGAAGAAAGTTTTGTTGAGACGTTTACAGAGTTGTTGAAAGCGAATTCAGCGGTCGGCAAGAGGGATAACCAGTTGTCCTGTAAATAAGAGCAATGACATCTGAGGTATTGTTCGAGAGTTTGGTTAGTCCTCTCAGTCTGTCCGCTAGTCTGAGGATGATGGGAGGTACAAAGCCTGCAATGTATTTTCAGAATGAGACATAGTTGGGTCCAAAATCTGCAGGTGAATTGAGTGCCTCTATCCGACGTGATTGAATCTGGAAGTCCGTGTAGTCTTACAATGTGAGATAGAAATAGTTGTGCAGTTTCAGATGCAGTAGGCAGAGAATGACAAGGTATAAAATGTGCCATTTTAGTGAATAAGTCCACCACCACTATTATGCAGTTGTGGTTGTTAGAGCAAGGTAGATCCATGATAAAGTCCATTGCGATGTCTTTCCAGGGTCTGTGTGGCACAGGTAAAGACATTAAAAAACCATAATGACGTGCTTTAGATGTTTTAGTTATTGCACAGGTGTTACAAGATTTGATATACTTGTTTACATCAAAAGACATGTTTGGCCACCAAAAATCTCTTTTGAGTAGATGGATTGTTTTGTGAACTCCGGGATGTGCAGAAATGAGTCGTGTGCTGATTGTAGTAGTTCCTTGTGTAAACTTGGAGGTATATAAACCTTTTCTTGGTGGAAGAACAACCCCTTTTTACCTTTGGTTAAAAGGTCCTTTGGTAATTCATGGTCTTGTTGTTGGGAATCACAGATCAGAGATGAATTGTCGATGGAAAAACCAAGGAATCTGTTTGGTGGGATGTCTTGGATCTTTTCTAGATTGAGAATCAGCTTTTCCATTTTTTCTTCCTGGTCTGTATGTGATAACGAAATCAAATCTCGTAAAGAAGAGACTCCATCTGACCTGACGGGATGTTAACGTTTTGTTTGATTTTAGATACTCAAGGTTTTTGTGATCTGTGTAAATCAAAATCGGGAAGGTAGTAGCTTTTGATAGCTAATAGTTCTTTTTCCCTGATTGGATAATTTACTTCAGAGGAAGTCATGACTCTGGAAAAGAAGGCAACAGGATGGACAGGTGCTTTTGGAGTTTTACGTTGAGACAGGATAGCCCCCAGGGCATAATCTGAGGCGTCTACCTCTAGTATGAATTGAAGATTGGGATTAGGAAATTGGAGTATAGGAGCCGTGACAAAACTTTGTTTTAGTTTTTTGAAGCCTATATTAGCTTGTGTTGTCCAGACAAATGATGGATGGTTACCTGTGAGTATGGTTAAAGGTCTGGCTATCGTTGAAAAGTTCTTGATGAATTTCCTATAAAAGTTAGCAAAACGAGAAATTGTTGTATTTCTTTTTTACTTTTGGGAATAGGCCAGGATGTTATAGCCTCAATCTTTTTATTTTCCATCTGTATGCCTAATGGAGATATGACATACCCAAGGAAAGAGATGGTATCAGTATTAAATATACATTTATCTGGTTTTGCAAATAATGAGTTTTGCCTAAGGCGTTGCAATACTGTTCTGACTTGATGTATGTGTTGTTCTTTGGTCTTAGAATAAATGAGTATATTGTCAAGATATATGATCATACATAGGTCAAGTAAATCTCAGAAGAGGTCATTAATAAAACACTGAAATGTAGCTGGAGCATTGCATAATCTGAATGGCATGACAGTATACTCGAACAAGCCATACCTTGTCCGGAATGCTGTCAGCCATTCGTGCCAAGATTTAATCCTGATCAGATTATACTCTTCCCTCAGGTCAAGTTTAGTGAAAACAGTAGCCCCCTGAAGTCTTTCTATAATTTCAGGGATAAGAGGTAATGGATACCTGTTCTTCTTTGTGCACCTGTTTAACTCCCTATAGTCTATTATGGGTCTTAAGGTGTTATCTTTATTGCGCACAAAGAATATACCTGCACCAGCAGCGGAGGCTGAAGGCCTGAAGGAACCCTTACGTAAATTGTCTTCTAGGTACTGTTTCAAATGGAGTAGCTCAGGTTTGGAGAGGGGATAGATATGCCAGTAAGAGATGGTTGAACCAGGTAAAAGTTCTATTGGGCAATCATATGATCTGTGAGGAGGAAGGGTTTCTGCTTCTGTCTTGTCAAAAATGTCAGAATAGTCAGCGTAACAGTCAGGTACAGGAACTTCTACAGTCACTGTATGAAGAATATGAGTAGAAACATAGCATGTCTTGGTACAGAAGTCTGATTTAAAAACTACCTCTGAGGTTTTCCAACTGATATGTGGTTGGTGTGTTTGTAACCAGCGTAACCACAAAACAATGGGAAAAAGCGGTGAGGCTATAACATCAAAGGTCACAAATTCTCTATGGCCAGATGAAGTAGACATTAGTAAGGGTATGGTATGGTGAGTAATTGGGCCGGAGGAAATAAAAGAACCATCGATCACACGAACTGCAAGTGAATCAACTTTCTTTATTAGTGGAATGTGATACAACTTAGTAAATTTCATATCTATGAAGTTGCCAAGGGTACCAGAATCAATAATGGCTTGAGTCGGTATTCTTTGGGTTTCCCACTGTAGAGAGATAAAAATGTTACAGTGAGTACTGGTAGATAACTGATTTGTACAACTGATATGACTTATACATCTCTAACCCTTCTGTTTTATGAGACTGGGACACTCCTTGACTGAATGAGCCTTACAGGCGCAGTATAAGCATAGGTTATTAACCCTCCTTCTGTTTTTCTCCTCGGTAGTGAGAAGTCTTTTTGTGAAGGCTATCTCCATTGGTTCATCTGTACTCTTAAAGTCAGAGACATAATCTTCGGTGGGTCTTTTATTTTGTTTTAAAGCCCTGAGGTCGTTTTCGGCAGTGTTCTGCTTATTCTTATCTTCATGTAAGAAAGACATCTTTTCAAAAAATGAATCCAAGGAGTCCAGTATTGGATCATTTGTCTCATAAAAATTGGTAGGCCAAGCCTTAAGTTCTCCTTTCAGATATGATATCACAGTCAGAACTTTTGTTCGTTCTGTAGGATAAGTTTTGGGTTTCAAGGAGAAGTAAAGCGTGCAGGAATTCTTAAAGTCCCTGAATTGAGTTCTGTCCCCTGAGAACCTTTCAGGGGGGCAAACCTGGGGGTCTGGGTGTAGATCTGGTACACTAGGTCTAGTGTTTATATTATCTTTAATGAAAGTTCTCAGGTACTGATTCTCTGTTTCTATCTCCCTTATTCCTTGGATTAAGAGATCCATATTCTGGGACAGCGAAGCTACTCTGTTTGTGAGTTCTGTGAACTCCATTTTAATTCCTTGTTATGGCTTAGTATTATGTGAGGAATTTAATTTTAGGTAGAGGAATTAGATATATGTTCCACTCAGTCACACAAAATTATCGGGATTAAGAGTATAATGTAATCTCTGTTCTGATCCTTGACTGATGGCCCAGATGGGGGAGTTAACTAAATTAAGTGTCTGAAGAGGGTAAAAGGCAGTGTATACCCACAGATGCGTTATTTCCAGTAAACAAACCCAGTAGAGGTTCTCTTTACACCAGGTGTTATTAAGTATGAATGTAGCACATATGAAAGCTTATGATAAAGATTGCAACTTTCGTAGGTAGAGGCTGTACATTTAGTATATGAACACAACAGATTAAACTGACAGTCCAGATACAAAGGTACAGCTGACAGTCTAAAAGCAAGGTTACAGAGTTCCGTTTTGTTAGGCAAGCAGATCAGTAAATATAAGCAGGTTAATGCGTGGTTGCAGGTTAAGAGCAGTTTATGTAATCTGTACCTGATATCGGTAGATGCAGTTCCAGGCGAGTATGTCAGTGAAGACAGTGATCGCAGCTTCTCCTCTCAGACACCGGAAGGTACAAACAAGCTAGAGTGGGCGGGTTTGCCTTGCGCAAGTGACTAGTCTTTCCTTCCTGATGATGTAGGCAAGTCTGTGGAGTTGGAAAGAATAAGTTACGGTGTTACAGGTAAACATATAATAGCACCCTTGAAGTGACAGTTGTAGGAGGGCTGCTGCTGCTGTTATCCACAAGTAGAAGCGGTATTCCAAGTGAGCGAAATCACGGGGAGGATATCCAAAAAGGCATAGGCCTAGATTTGGAGTTTTGCGGCCAAGGGGGTGCGTTAGCTACGCGGGCCGCACCATAAAAATAACTCTGGTATTGAGAGTCCAAAAAAAGGCTGCGTTAGGCTCCAAAAAAGGAGCGTAGAGCATTTTTAACGCAACTGCAACTCTCGATACCAGAGTTGCTTACGGACGCGGCCAGCCTCAAAAACGTGCTCGTGCACGATTCCCCCATAGGGAACAATGGGGCTGTTTGAGCTGAAAAAAAACCTAACACCTGCAAAAAAGCCGCGTTCAGCTCCTAACGCAGCCCCATTGTTTGCTATGGGGAAACACTTCCTACGTCTGCACCTAACACTCTAACATGTACCCCGAGTCTAAACACCCCTACCCTTACACTTATTAACCCCTAATCTGCCACCCCCGCTATCGCTGACCCCTGCATATTATTATTAACCCCTAATCTGCCGCTCCGTAAACCGCCGCTACTTACATTATCCTTATGTACCCCTAATCTGCTGCCCCTAACACCGCCGACCCCTATATTATATTTATTAACCCCTAATCTGCCCCCCACAACGTCGCCTCCACCTGCCTACACTGATTAACCCCTAATCTGCCGACCGGACCTGAGCGCTACTATAATAAAGTTATTAACCCCTAATCCGCCTCACTAACCCTATAATAAATAGTATTAACCCCTAATCTGCCCTCCCTAACATCGCCGACACCTAACTTCAAACATTAACCCCTAATCTGCCGACCGGAGCTCACCGCTATTCTAATAAATGTATTAACCCCTAAAGCTAAGTCTAACCCTAACACTAACACCCCCCTAAGTTAAAACAGAATTTATGCTTACCTGATAAATTACTTTCTCCAACGGTGTGTCCGGTCCACGGCGTCATCCTTACTTGTGGGATATTCTCTTCCCCAACAGGAAATGGCAAAGAGTCCCAGCAAAGCTGGTCACATGATCCCTCCTAGGCTCCGCCCACCCCAGTCATTCGACCGACAGACAGGAGGAAATATATATAGGAGAAACCATATGATACCGTGGTGACTGTAGTTAGATAAAATAATTCATCCGACCTGATTAAAAAACCAGGGCGGGCCGTGGACCGGACACACCGTTGGAGAAAGTAATTTATCAGGTAAGCATAAATTCTGTTTTCTCCAACATTGGTGTGTCCGGTCCACGGCGTCATCCTTACTTGTGGGAACCAATACCAAAGCTTTAGGACACGGATGAAGGGAGGGAGCAAATCAGGTCACCTAAATGGAAGGCACCACGGCTTGCAAAACCTTTCTCCCAAAAATAGCCTCCGAAGAAGCAAAAGTATCAAATTTGTAAAATTTGGCAAAAGTGTGCAGTGAAGACCAAGTCGCTGCCTTACATATCTGGTCAACAGAAGCTTCGTTCGCCCATGTGGAAGCCACAGCCCTAGTGGAGTGAGCTGTGATTCTTTCAGGAGGCTGCCGTCCGGCAGTCTCATAAGCCAATCGGATAATGCTTTTAAGCCAAAAGGAAAGAGAGGTAGAAGTCGCTTTTTGACCTCTCCTTTTACCAGAATAAACAACAAACAAGGAAGATGTTTGTCTGAAATCTTTAGTAGCCTCTAAATAGAATTTTAGAGCACGGACTACGTCCAAATTGTGTAACAAACGTTCCTTCTTTGAAACTGGATTCGGACACAAAGAAGGTACAACTATCTCCTGGTTAATATTTTTGTTGGAAACAACTTTCGGAAGAAAACCAGGCTTAGTACGCAAAACCACCTTATCTGCATGGAACACCAGATAGAGCGGAGAACACTGCAGAGCAGATAACTCTGAAACTCTTCTAGCAGAAGAAATTGCAACCAAAAACAAAACTTTCCAAGATAATAACTTAATATCTACGGAATGTAAGGGTTCAAACGGAACCCCTTGAAGAACTGAAAGAACTAGATTTAAACTCCAGGGAGGAGTCAAAGGTCTATAAACAGGCTTGATCCTAACCAGAGCCTGAACAAATGCTTGAACATCTGGCATAGCTGCCAGTCGTTTGTGTAGTAAGACAGATAAAGCAGAAATCTGTCCCTTAAGAGAACTTGCAGATAATCCTTTCTCCAAACCTTCTTGTAGAAAGGATAGAATCTTAGGAATCTTTATCTTGTTCCATGGCAATCCTTTGGATTCACACCAACAGATATATTTTTTCCATATTTTATGGTAAATTTTTCTAGTTACAGGCTTTCTAGCCTGAATCAGAGTATCTATTACAGAATCTGAAAACCCACGCTTTGATAAAATCAAGCGTTCAATCTCCAAGCCGTCAGCTGGAGGGAAACCAGATTCGGATGTTCGAATGGACCTTGAACAAGAAGGTCCTGTCTCAAAGGTAGCTTCCATGGTGGAGCCGATGACATATTCACCAGGTCTGCATACCAAGTCCTGCGTGGCCACGCAGGAGCTATCAAGATCACCGAAGCCCTCTCCTGATTGATCCTGGCTACCAGCCTGGGAATGAGAGGAAACGGTGGGAATACATAAGCTAGGTTGAAGGTCCAAGGTGCTACTAGTGCATCTACTAGAGTCGCCTTGGGATCCCTGGATCTGGACCCGTAGCAAGGAACCTTGAAGTTCTGACGAGACGCCATCAGATCCATGTCTGGAATGCCCCATAATTGAGTTATTTGGGCAAAGATTTCCGGATGGAGTTCCCACTCCCCCGGATGGAATGTCTGACGACTCAGAAAATCCGCTTCCCAATTTTCCACTCCTGGGATGTGGATTGCAGACAAGTGGCAGGAGTGATCCTCCGCCCATTGAATTATTTTGGTCACTTCTTCCATCGCCAGGGAACTCCTTGTTCCCCCCTGATGATTGATATATGCAACAGTCGTCATGTTGTCTGATTGAAACCTTATGAATTTGGCCTTTGCTAGTTGAGGCCAAGCTTTGAGAGCATTGAATATCGCTCTCAGTTCCAGAATGTTTATCGGGAGAAGAGATTCTTCCCGAGACCATAGACCCTGAGCTTTCAGGGGTTCCCAGACCGCGCCCCAGCCCACCAGGCTGGCGTCGGTCGTGACAATGACCCACTCTGGTCTGCGGAAGCTCATTCCCTGTGACAGATTGTCCAGGGTCAGCCACCAACGGAGTGAATCTCTGGTCTTTTGATCTACTTGAATCGTCGGAGACAAGTCTGTATAATCCCCATTCCACTGTCTGAGCATGCACAGTTGTAATGGTCTTAGATGAATTCGTGCAAAAGGAACTATGTCCATTGCTGCAACCATCAATCCTATTACTTCCATGCACTGCGCTATGGAAGGACGAAGAACAGAATGAAGTACTTGACAAGAGCTTAGAATTTTTGATTTTCTGACCTCTGTCAGAAAAATCCTCATTTCTAAGGAATCTATTATTGTTCCCAAGAAGGGAACTCTTGTGGACGGGGACAGAGAACTTTTTTCTTTGTTCACCTTCCATCCGTGAGATCTGAGAAAGGCTAGGACGATGTCCATATGAGCCTTTGCTTTTGACAGAGACGACGCTTGAATCAGGATGTCGTCCAAGTAAGGTACTACTGCAATGCCCCTTGGTCTTAGAACTGCTAGAAGGGACCCTAGTACCTTTGTGAAAATCCTTGGAGCAGTGGCTAATCCGAATGGAAGTGCCACAAACTGGTAATGCTTGTCCAGAAAAGTGAACCTTAGGAACTGATGATGTTCCTTGTGGATAGGAATATGTAGGTACGCATCCTTTAAATCCACGGTAGTCATAAATTGATTTTCCTGGATAGTAGGTAGGATCGTTCGAATAGTTTCCATTTTGAACGATGGAACCTTGAGAAATTTGTTTAGGATCTTGAGATCCAAAATTGGTCTGAATGTTCCCTCTTTTTTGGGAACTATGAACAGGTTGGAATAAAAACCCATCCCTTGTTCTCTTATTGGAACTGGATGAATCACTCCCATCTTTAACAGGTCTTCTACACAATGTAAGAATGCCTGTCTTTTTATTTGGTTTGAAGATAATTGAGACCTGTGGAACCTTCCCCTTAGGGGTAGTTCCTTGAATTCCAGGAGATAACCTTGAGAAACTATTTCTAGCGCCCAAGGATCCTGAACATCTCTTGCCCAAGCCTGAGCAAAGAGAGAAAGTCTGCCCCCCACCAGATCCGGTCCCGGATCGGGGGCCATCCCTTCATGCTGTTTTGGTAGCAGTGGTAGGCTTCTTGGCCTGCTTACCCTTGTTCCAGCCTTGCATTGGTCTCCAGGCTGGTTTGGGTTGTGAAGTATTAACCTCTTGCTTAGAGGATGTAGAATTAGAGGCTGGTCCGTTTCTGCGAAAGGGACGAAAATTAGGCTTATTTTTAGCCTTAAAAGACCTATCCTGTGGGAGGGCGTGGCCCTTTCCCCCAGTGATGTCTGAAATAATCTCTTTCAAATCAGGACCAAATAATGTTTTACCCTTGAAAGGAATGTTAAGCAATTTTGTCTTGGAAGACACATCCGCTGACCAAGACTTTAGCCAAAGCGCTCTGCGCGCCACGATAGCAAACCCTGAATTTTTTGCCGCTAATCTAGCTAATTGCAAAGCGGCATCTAAAATAAAAGAGTTAGCCAATTTAAGTGCTTGAACTCTGTCCATAACCTCCTCATACGAAGATTCTTTATTGAGCGACTTTTCTAGTTCCTCGAACCAGAAACACCCTGCCGTAGTGACAGGAACAATGCATGAAATTGGTTGTAGAAGGTAACCTTGCTGAACAAAAATCTTTTTAAGCAAACCCTCTAATTTTTTATCCATAGGATCTTTGAAAGCACAACTATCTTCGATAGGAATAGTAGTGCGTTTGTTTAGAGTAGAAACCGCCCCCTCGACCTTGGGGACTGTCTGCCATAAGTCCTTTCTGGGGTCGACTATAGGAAATAATTTCTTAAATATAGGGGGGGGACAAAAGGTATGCCGGGCCTTTCCCACTCTTTATTTACTATGTCCGCCACCCGCTTGGGTATAGGAAAAGCGTCGGGGGGCACCGGAACCTCTAGGAACTTGTCCATCTTACATAACTTCTCTGGAATGACCAAATTGTCACAATCATCCAGAGTAGATAATACCTCCTTAAGCAGTGCGCGGAG
The DNA here is from genome assembly GCF_027579735.1 of Bombina bombina. Classification (NCBI taxonomy): domain Eukaryota; kingdom Metazoa; phylum Chordata; class Amphibia; order Anura; family Bombinatoridae; genus Bombina; species Bombina bombina. The sequence continues at coordinate 352,506,509 of NC_069500.1, forward strand.
ATGTTCTAATTTAAATTTAAATGTCACAACATCAGGTTCAGCTTGATGAGAAATCTTTCCTGAATCTGAAATTTCTCCCTCAGACAAAACCTCCCTCATGGCCCCTTCAGATTGGTGTGAGGGTATGACAGAACAATTATCATCAGCGTCCTCTTGCTCTTCAGTGTTTAAAACAGAGCAATCGCGCTTTCTCTGATAAGTAGGCATTTTGGATAAAATATTTGCTATAGAGTTATCCATTACAGCCGTTAATTGTTGCATGGTAATAAGTATTGGCGCACTAGATGTACTAGGGGTCTCCTGTGTGGGCAAAACTGGTGTAGACACAGAAGGGGATGATGTAGTATCATGTTTACTCCCCTCATTTGAGGAATCATCTTGGGCAATATCATTATCTGTGGCATTACTGTCCTTACTTTGTTTGGACACTATGGCACAATTATCACATAAATTTAAATGTGGAGACACATTGGCTTTCATACATATAGAACATAGCTTATCTGATGGTACAGACATGTTAAACAGGCTTAAACTTGTCAACAAAGCACAAAAAACGTTTTAAAATAAAACCGTTACTGTCACTTTAAATTTCAAACTGAAAACACTTTATTACTGAATATGTGAAAAAGTATGAAGGAATTGTTCAAAATTCACCAAATTTCAGAGCTTTAACCCTTAAAATAACGGAACCGGAGCCGTTTTTACATTTAACCCCTATACAGTCCCAGCTATATGCTTTGCTGAGACCCAACCAAGCCCAGAGGGGAATACGATACCAAATGATGCCTTCTATAAGCTTTTTCAGTGATTCTTAGCTCCTCACACATGCATCTGCATGCCTTGCTCTCCAAAAACAACTGCGCATTAGTGGCGCGAAAATGAGGCTCTGTCTATAACTAGAAAAGGCCCCCATCTGAAAAAGGTGTCCAACACAGTGCCTGCCGTTTTTCTAAACAATCCCCAAGATTATAATAACCATTAATAGTTAGAATCTGCATAATATGCCTAGTAAAGCAATCGTTTTAGCCCAGAAAAATGTCTACCAGTTTTTTAAGCCCTTTTGAAGCCCTTTATTCTTTTATGTTTAACTAAGAAAATGGCTTACCGGTCCCCATGAGGGGAAATGACAGCCTTCCAGCATTACATGGTCTTGTTAGAAATATGGCTAGTCATACCTTAAGCAGAAAAGTCTGCTAACTGTTTCCCCCAACTGAAGTTACTTCATCTCAACAGTCCTGTGTGGAAACAGCAATCGATTTTAGTAACTTCTGCTAAAATCATCTTCCTCTTACAAACAGAAATCTTCATCCTTTTTCTGTTTCAGAGTAAATAGTACATACCAGCACTATTTTAAAATAACAAACACTTGATAGAAGAATAAAAACTACATTTAAACACCAAAAAACTTTTAACCATCTCCGTGGAGATGTTGCCTGTGCAACGGCAAAGAGAATGACTGGGGTGGGCGGAGCCTAGGAGGGATCATGTGACCAGCTTTGCTGGGACTCTTTGCCATTTCCTGTTGGGGAAGAGAATATCCCACAAGTAAGGATGACGCCGTGGACCGGACACACCAATGTTGGAGAAATATAATTTAAATCTAACGAAATAAATTAACTCTTATTAAATAAATTATTCCTATTTAAAGATAAATACTTACCTGTAAAATAAATCCTAATATAGCTACAATATAAATTATAATTACATTGTAGCTATTTTAGGATTAATATTTATTTTACAGGCAACTTTGTAATTATTTTAACCAGGTACAATAGCTATTAAATAGTTACCTAGTTAAAATAATTACAAAATTACCTGTAAAATAAATCCTAACCTAAGTTACAATTAAACCTAACACTATACTATCATTAAATTAATTAAATAAAATGCCTACAATTACCTACAATTAAACCTAACACTACACTATCAATACATTAATTAAATACAATATCTACAAATAAATACAATGAAATAAACTAACTAAAGTACAAAAAATAAAAAAGAACTAAGTTACAAAAAATAAAAAAATATTTACAAACATAAGAAAAATATTACAACAATTTTAAACTAATTACACCTACTCTAAGCCCCCTAATAAAATAACAAAGAAATGTGGTTTCCGGTGAGAAGGCGGAGCTCTGACACAGGTGCTCCAGGTCGGCGTTCTGGCCGATGGTGGCGATCCTAGCCTTCACTCTCTGCCCATTGTTCCCGTGCGGACTCGGGCGTATTGCTTGGCTTGTTATCGCCAGCAGAAGGGAAACCACTGGTGCTGTTTTAGCTGCGGTGTGCCGCATCTAAGCTATATCTGATGGGAGAAATGACAAGAACCCGCCAGGAGCCCTAAGTGTTACACTGTTATCTGAACAGCTTCACTCTACCTGGCTTACGGCTGTCCTGTTTTGTCGCTCTGTCGAGTAACAGAGAAGGAGGTGTCGAGGAGGAGGAGTGGCGCGGCCGGAGCGACAGCTGTATCGGCCTGGTGCATCAGCAGCCCCGCTGGGGTCCCCGCGAGAGCTCGTTCCGGCATAAAGGAAGTGGTGCCGGGCTTGTGGTGCGGGCTCGCTGTCGGATGTGGGAGCGCCGCCCGAGGGACGAACAAAGGTTCCCGAGCGTTTTGCCCCTGCAGGGCAGCGGAGTCGTAGCCACAGTCGCAAGTGGTCCAGCTCCTACCGTCCACTCCGCTGGGTAAAGTTTCAAGGCATCAGGGTTTTGGTTATCCAGTCTTCCCTCAACTCTATCTATACTGCTCCTGCGGTTTGGAGCGCTGCTTAGCTGGGTGCTAGTATTTCCAGGGTCGATTCAGTTCCTGCTCTACTCTGCTGGGATTAAAAGATACAGACTCTCTCCAGGTGTCCTGCTTTTCGTTCCTGGTTATATGAAGCACAGAGGTGACATTTTTTTTTCAAGATTGATAACTGTTAAGCTGTTTGCCCCCTCAAATTTCTGTTGATTTGAAGCGTAAAAGCATATCTCTGAACTGTATAAGGCAGCTGTGAATTTCAGAGGGCTCACTGAACTCTTAAATGGACATAGCTTGGGGTCTAAGAAGTCCAGGAGTTTCCATCTAGGGGCCTGTTTACGGTCGCTCACTCTCTTTCTTTTTTTTTGCAGGTTTAGCTGGACTATAATTTTGTTTATTTTTGCTTGCATTACCATGTACATGAGAGTATAAGTGGCTGTGTTTAATTTTGACCCCAATTTCTTTTTTTTTTTTATTTGCTTTTTTATCTCTTACTAGTTGTAATTATTATGTCTCAGGCATTTCTCACTGGGCCCAGGCCCCTGTCACTGTAAGTTTATTGAATCTATCACCATTGAACCTGATATAGGTTTAACACTGCAAAGTCCACTAATCATATTTTTTTTTTTTTTTTTTTTTTTGTGTTTTTCATTCGCTGTTACCCATTTGTTCACTTTTAAGCTCATAGGTGTTTATAAGGGGAAAAGGAAGGGAAAGTGCAGAAAAAGGGAAAAAGAAAAAGAAAAAAAAAAAAAAAAAAAAAAAGGATAGAAGAGGAGGAGTATATTCACTCACTTTCTGTGATTTCACTGCTTTTGTTTCCCCTTCCACAGGGGAGCTATTTTTTGTTTGTTGCACATACCGTTTGTTGTTTTTTTTTTGTTTCTTTTTTGTCTCACTATTAATGGAAAAATTTGTAACCCACGGTAATCAAATTTCACCTAAAATGCCTGTTAAAACCAAGGATAAAAGAAATACTAAATTGGGTGATACAAGTGCAGATGTATCTTCTGAGTGTTTATCTACAGCAATAGATACCCAGGCCCTGATTGGGCAACTCACAGCTATTTTTTCCCCCCAGCTGGAAGGTATTAAGAAAGACTTGGGAGTCATCTCTTCAGAGATTGTTACACTTTCGGCAGAAGTCAAAAACTTTTCCCATAGAATTGGGGAGGCGGAAAATAGAATTTCCGCTACTGAAGATAGATTGACAACACAAGAGGCTATTATTCAGGCCCAAGAGGTTAAATTGAATAGTGTCCAGTTGCGCCTGGAGGATCTTGAGGATCGCTCTAGGCGCAACAACATCAGGATTATAGGCCTTCCTGAATCCCCAGAGTTTGAGGATCTCATTAAATTTACCTCCCTGACTCTCCCTCAGGTCATTGGTATAGCTCCTCACTCTCTCCCTCTAGCAATTGAAAGGGCTCACAGAGTAGGTCCCAGAAGAGAGTCAGCTAGCGGTCTGATTAAACCCAGGATGTGCATTTTCAAGCTTTTAAAGTTCCAGGACAAGCTTGAGATTCTAAAGTTAGCTAAGAAAGCTGGTACATTAGAATTCGGGAACAGTAAGATTTTGCTGTTCCAGGACTTCTCGGCGGAAACTTCCGCGCGTAGAAGACTTATGGCCCCCTTTTGTTCCCAGTTGATCAACAAAGGTATCAAAGCCAGTTTATTTTATCCTGCTAAAATCATAGTGGAAAATAAGGGAGCCAAATTTACTTTTAACGAAGTCTCTGAGATTAAAGAATTTATGAGAACCCTAGAATCTTAGGCACAGGTCTCCCGCTGAGTTAGTTAGACGGGTAACAAGACAACTAGGACTCTAGGTTAGGGTCATAGAATCTCTCTGGCGAGTTTAATTTTTTCCCAAACAATTTTTTTTTTTTTGTTTTATTTGTTTTAATGTAAAGTTATGCTTAGGATTTGTATTTTGTTATTGTATGAGAATCATGCAGTGCTGTGATTTTGTCCACCAAGAGGTCGTCAACAGCGAGATTTTTTATTTTTTCTCTGGACTGATGGGGTGTTCTTTTTTTTCTTTTTTTTTTTTTCTCCCTCGCTTCCTCTCGCGCGTGCCCCCTCCCCCTCCTCCCCGGCTGTACTTCCCGTCATGGGCTCGATCTGGACTTTGTGTTTCAGATAGATTAGATAATAGCGGTGGGTTTTAAAATTCTCTCGTGGAATGTGGGAGGGATTTCCTCGCCGGCCAAGCGCAAATTAGTTATTAAAACACTGGCTTTAGAAAGGCCGGAGGTGGTTCTCCTTCAGGAGACCCATTTAGACGGAATAGAAGCAGCTAAGCTTAAAATAAAATGGGTTGGCGAGGTTATTTCCTCCTCCTCTTCAGTCAAAAAGCGAGGAGTGGCGGTCTTATTCCATAAAGATCTGGACTATCAAGTTATTAAAGTCGAGGTAGATCCCTCCGCCCGCTATATTATACTACAGGTGATGATAAAATCTGTTAAATATATTTTTTTCAATATTTACGCCCCCAATAAATTTTCATTATCATTTTGGGACCAGATCCAAAACAAAATCTTTCCCTTTCAAAGGGAGAATTTGATTATTTGTGGGGATTTTAATGCAACCATGTGTCCAGAATTAGATCGCTTTTCAAAAAAGAATTATGCTAAATATAAGTACCATGCCAAGTATTTTAAAGGATTTTGTAGCAAATTGACTCTGACTGACATATGGCGTATTCAAAATCCTACAGCTAGAGCTTTCACGTGCGAGTCCAAGGCGCACAGGACCTTTTCGAGGATTGATCTCTTTTTAATTTCTGAATCTTTGTTAATTCATCAGTTTAAAACGGGAATTGGTGAGTTTTTGATGTCGGATCACGCCATAATATCTTTAACCCTTCTTGATACTCATGAGCCTAGCCCTTCAGTTCAGGCCTTTCGCTTCCCGCGTTTCTTATATACTAATTCAAGATTTATATCTTGGATCAAGAGTATCTGGAACGAGTATGTATCTTTTAACTCTAATTATAGCCACAAGACGGAAGTCTTTTGGGAGGCTGCTAAAGCCGTGATGCGGGGTGAAATCATAGCTTATATGAGTATTCGCTCCAAAAAAATCAAGGAACAGGGGAGTTCTTTTTTTCTTAAAGCTAGAGCGGCATATAGGAATACTCTGGTGGATCCTTCTCCAATAAATTGGGCAGTTTATTTTGAGGCCAGAAAAGAAAGGGAGATCTTTTTAAAACAGAGATCTATGGAGGAGGAGGTAAGACTGAATCTTAAATATAAGAGTTTTCACGGGTGTTCAGCGAAATACCTGTCGCGCCTTACCAAGAATAGAAAGAAGAGAAATTATATTGCAGTGATAAAAAAGGGCGAGGACAGGCTTCTTAAGCCTACGGAGATTTCCCAGGCATTTTTTAATTACTATCAGTCTCTGTACTCGTCGGTGAGTACTGATCAGGACGGTCAAAACGCTTTCTGGTCCGCTGTTAATATCCCAAAGATCCAAGTAGACGAGCTGGTAATGCTGAATCAGGTGATAACGCAAGAGGAGATTGGTATTGCTATCGATAAACTTAAGCTTAATAAAGCAGCGGGCCCAGACGGGCTTCCCGCTGAATTTTATAAATTATTAAAGGGAGAACTGCTGTCAGCTTTAGAGGCCCTTTTTAATAATTATTTTCTCTCTGAAAATGGTATCTCAAAAAGTTTTGCAGCGGCCAATATTTCACTTATAGCGAAAAAAAATAAAAACCCAGAGGATATGGCCTCATATAGGCCAATATCAGTCCTTAATACTGATTATAAGATCTTGGTCAGTATTATTGCCGCCAGATTGAATCGATGTCTACAGAATCTGATTCATCCGGACCAGACCGGTTTTATGACTTCTAGGAACTCGTCGAGAAATATTCGCAAGGTTATTACATTTTTGGACTATATGTGGAATCTGGAACCAGAGTCTGGCTTGGCCGTAATCTCCGATTCAGCTGTGTTAACCCTGGATGCAGTTAAGGCCTTTGATTCCATTGTTTGGGAACATTTATTTTGCTCGTTGCAAAATTTTGGCTTTTCTGGTAATTTCATTCGTTTTATTCATAAGATTTATTCCAATCCTATTTCTTTTCTTCTGGTTAATGGAATCTGTTCCCAGGAAATAGTCCTGCATCGTGGCACCAGACAGGGGTGCCCTTTATCCCCTCTCTTGTTTAACGTGGCAGTAGAACCTTTAGCGGTTAGACTTCGTGATGTTCTGACAGGAATCTCCCTGGGGTCCTACCGTTTAAAAACTCTTCTTTATGCAGATGATATTTTGATTTTTGTAGACAAGCCTTCTCAATCCATTCCAGTAATTCTTCAACTTCTCGCCCAGTTTAGTTCCTTCTCCGGTTATGTGGTGAATCTGGAAAAGAGCGAGCTTATGTATATGGGTAATTGTCCGTCTCGGGCTGGTAAGCCTCCATTCAAAGTTGTTAATTCAATTAAATACTTGGGGCTAGAATTACACAGAAATCCTAAGTTATGGTATGCGGCGAACTATGCCCCATTGTTTAAAAAAATTAAAACTGATCTCCAGCTTTGGGTATCTTACCCATTGTCTATCACCGCGAAGGTGAACTTAATAAAAACGATTGTTTTCCCTCGTCTCTTGTATGTGCTACAGAATCTCCCCGTCTTTATATCGAGTTCAGATATAAAAAATTTACATGGTTATTTCTCCAAATTTATCTGGAAAGATAATAAACCCAGGATTGCACTAGCTAAGCTTATGCAGAGTTCAAACTGTGCTGGTTTAGCACTCCCTAATGTCAAGTTATACAATATTGCGGCCTTGGTGAAATTTGCCATGGATTGGGTGGCGGAAACCAACTGGTTGGCGGCTAGTCAAGAAGAAGCTTTTTATACACGTCCATTTTCGCTCAGAGCTCTCTTACATTGTAATTCCAGACAGCTTCCATCCAATATCTGTAGAATGTTATCATTCAAAAATGTTGTCATTGCCTGGCAGAGGTTTTGTATCTGTTTAGGATTAGATCCTTCTGTGTCAGAATTTCTCCCGATCCAGGGAAATCCAAATTTCACCCCCGGCATACATCATAAGGTATTTAAATTATGGGGACATAAGGGGTTGACTCTAGTTAAGCAATTGTTGGGGGCAGACAATCTGATCCATACAGCAGAATTTTTGTTTCAATCGTATGATCTTCCAAGGTCTGACCTGTTTGCTTACTTCCAGATTCGCCACTTTGTGCACGAGCAGAATTGGGAAAATAGTACCTCGGTAGTTTGGTCGGATATTAGAACTTTAATCAAAAAATTTAGTATTGGAATCTCTTCTATTTCTTTAATGTACGACATCATGCTCTCTAAACAAAGTGATAAGTTCTTGCAGAATATTAGTAACTGGTTGTTGCCAGTTATTCCTGATATTACTGATGAGAGGATAACCCAGAGCTTAAACATGATGTATAAGTGTAGGGTCTCGATGTCCTGGAAGGAATCGCACGTGAAACTCTTGAATAACTTTTATATGCATCCGCTTAAACTACAAAAATTCTCGGTTCATGGTTTGGATAATTGTCCCAGATGTTCTAATCCAAGGGCTGACTTATTTCATATGTTTTGGTTCTGTCCTAAAATCAACCAGTTGTGGCATAAAATTTGTTTTTGGTTTAATACTTTATATGATGTTAATTTGGTGTTAACATTAAAGGACGTAATTTTATTATTTTCAGTAGTGGATAACAATTTTTCCCCGATGGTTCGTATTTTGAATACGATTATATTGGCGGTGCGTCATCTTGTTCTTTTAAACTGGAAAGCGAAGGTAGTGCCTAGCCTTGCGAGTACTTTTAAAGAAATCCAAGGTCAAATTATATTTGAGTCATATCATCTTCCGGATGCCTCTGAGAAGAGAATCGTTGAGTTTTTTCAGGGATGGTTACCAATTATTTTGTCATATCCCTCTCTGCTCCAACGGCAGATTCTTGCCCCTGTACGATCCACCGTCAGCTTTTCTGAACTAGTTCTGCTAGGGAAATTTCCGGCGTCCTGGATAAATTCAGGTCCTTGATTGGGTGGGTGTCTAGACCAGAGCCCCGGGCGGGGAGTCGGTCGTTGGATGGGGATGGGGCGGTGGGCTGCGCGAGGGGTGGTTTTAGCGTGGGGTTTCCTTTTTTTTTTTTTCTCTCCCCCATCATTAAGTTGTTTTATGTTAGTTTTGGTAATTAAAATGGGACATAATGTGGATTTATTACATGAATGTTGGTTTTCTGGCTTGTTTCTGCAGACTGATTATGTATCTGCTTTATCTTTTTGTTTTTGTATTCCAGCAAGTTTGTAATGTCCTATTTTGATCAATAAAGAAAAAGAATTATTAAAAAAAAAAAAAAAATAAAAAAAAAAAAAAATAACAAAGCCCCCCAAAATAAAAAATGCCCTACCCTATTCTAAATTAAAAAAGTTAAAAGCTCTTTTACCTTACCAGCCCTGAACAGGGCCCTTTGCGGGGCATGCCCCAAGAAATTCAGCTCTTTTGCCTGTAAAAAAAAACACATACAATACCCCCCCCCCAACATTACAACCCACCACCCACATACCCCTAATCTAACCCAAACCCCCCTTAAATAAACCTAACACTAAGCCCCTGAAGATCTTCCTACCTTGTCTTCACCATCCAGGTTCACCGATCCGTCCTGAAGAGCTCCTCCGATGTCCTGATCCAAGCCCAAGCGGGGGGCTGAAGAGGTCCATGATCCGGTCGAAGTCTTCATCCAAGCGGGGCAGAAGAGGTCTTCCATCCGATTGAAGTCTTCATCCAGGCGGCATCTTCTATGGTCTTCCATAGAGCCAATAGAATGCGAGCTCAATCTGATTGGCTGATCAATCGGATTGAACTTGATTCTGATTGGCTGAATCCATCAGCCAATCAGAATATTCCTACCTTAATTCCGATTGGCTGATAGAATCCTATCAGCCAATCGGAATTCGAGGGACGCCATCTTGGATGACGTCATTTAAAGGAACCGTCATTCGTCGTTCAGTCGTCGGGCCAGATGGATGTTCCGCGTCGGAGGTCTTCAGGATGCTGCCGCTTCGCTCCGGATGGAAGACCATAGAAGATGCCGCCTGGATGAAGACTTCAATTGGATGGAAGACCTCTTCTGCCCCGCTTGGATGAAGACTTCGACCGGATCATGGACCTCTTCAGCCCCCCGCTTGGGCTTGGATCAGGACATCGGAGGAGCTCTTCAGGACGGATTGGTGAACCTGGATGGTGAAGACAAGGTAGGAAGATCTTCAGGGGCTTAGTGTTAGGTTTATTTAAGGGTTGTTTGGGTTAGATTAGGGGTATGTGGGTGGTGGGTTGTAATGTTGGGGGGGGTATTGTATGTGTTTTTTTTACAGGCAAAAGAGCTGAAATTCTTGGGGCATGCCCCGCAAAGGGCCCTGTTCAGGGCTGGTAAGGTAAAAGAGCTTTTAAATTTTTTAATTTAGAATAGGGTAGGGCATTTTTTATTTTGGGGTGCTTTGTTATTTTATTAGGGGGCTTAGAGTAGGTGTAATTAGTTTAAAATTGTTGTAATATTTTTCTTATGTTTGTAAATATTTTTTTATTTTTTGTAACTTAGTTCTTTTTTATTTTTTGTACTTTAGTTAGTTTATTTCATTGTATTTATTTGTAGATATTGTATTTAATTAATGTATTGATAGTGTAGTGTTAGGTTTAATTGTAGGTAATTGTAGGTATTTTATTTAATTAATTTAATGATAGTATAGTGTTAGGTTTAATTGTAACATAGGTTAGGATTTATTTTACAGGTAATTTTGTAATTATTTTAACTAGGTAACTATTTAATAGCTATTGTACCTGGTTAAAATAATTACAAAGTTGCCTGTAAAATAAATATTAATCCTAAAATAGCTACAATGTAATTATAATTTATATTGTAGCTATATTAGGATTTATTTTACAGGTAAGTATTTATCTTTAAATAGGAATAATTTATTTAATAAGAGTTAATTAATTTCATTAGATTTAAATTATATTTAACTTAGGGGGGTGTTAGTGTTAGGGTTAGACTTAGCTTTAGGGGTTAATCCATTTATTAGAATAGCGGTGAGCTCCGGTCGGCAGATTAGGGGTTAATAATTGAAGTTAGGTGTCGGCGATGTTAGGGAGGGCAGATTAGGGGTTAATACTATTTATTATAGGGTTAGTGAGGCGGATTAGGGGTTAATAACTTTATTATAGTAGCGCTCAGGTCCGGTCGGCAGATTAGGGGTTAATCAGTGTAGGCAGGTGGAGGCGACGTTGTGGGGGGCAGATTAGGGGTTAATAAATATAATATAGGGGTCGTCAGTGTTAGGGGCAGCAGATTAGGGGTACATAGCTATAATGTAGGTGGCGGCGCTTTGCGGTCGGCAGATTAGGGGTTAATTATTGTAGGTATCTGGCGGCGACGTTGTGGGGGGCAGGTTAGGGGTTAATAAATATAATATATGGGTCGGCGGTGTTAGGGGCAGCAGATTAGGGGTACATAAGTATAACGTAGGTGGCGGTCGGCAGATTAGGGGTTAAAAAAATTTAATCGAGTGGCGGCGATGTGGGGGGACCTCAGTTTAGGGGTACATAGGTAGTTTATGGGTGTTAGTGTACTTTAGGGCACAGTAGTTAAGAGCTTTATGAACCGGTGTTAGCCCAAAAAGCTCTTAACTCCTGTTTTTTTTCTGCGGCTGGAATTTTTTTGTTGTTAGAATTCTAACGCTCACTTCAGACACGACTCTAAATACCGGAGTTAGAAAGATCCCATTGAAAAGATAGGATACGTAATTTACGTAAGGGGATCTGCGGTATGGAAAAGTCACGGCTGGAAAGTGAGCGTTAGACCCTTTTTTCAGTGACTCCAAATACCTGAGGGCGGTAAAAACCAGCGTTAGTAGCCTCTAACGCTGGTTTTCACGGCTACCGCCCAACTCCAAATCTAGGCCTTAGAGTTTAACAGGCTGCAGTGAGACTGTGAGTAGCAGCTCACAGCTTAACAGACAAAATACTAAGCATAGGAAGTTGAGAGGAGGAGACTTTTATAGGGAGAGCGCTGAGAATTAAAGAGACAGTGAGCAGCATAGGGAATCCCATGACACTAAATATTAACCCCCTATGTCGCCATAAACCCACAGCAAGTTCTATCTATTAACTTCCTATACCGCCACATACCCACCACAAGTCCTAATTATTAACCCCCTATGCCACCATAAACCCACCGCAAGCTCTATCTATTAACCCTCTATATCACCACATCCCCACTGCAAGTCGTAACTATTAAACCCCTATGCCACCGTAAACCCAAAATGCAAACTAACCTAACCCCTCCCCTAAACTAAAGCCCCTAAGTTAAAAATTTACATAAAAAAACCCCCCCAAAAGAACCCTAACCCTGCTCTACCTAACACTTACCCCCCCCTCTAAACTAAATCCCCCTCTAAACTAAACCCCCACAAACTAATCCCACTAAGTAACCAAAAAAAAGTTAAGTTACAAAAAATAATAAACTACATTGTAGCGGGTCTCGGTACCCCAGACTGGGTATACCCGCTAAAGTCAGCTTCCTCCCACCAAATGCCAGCCCATGAACCTCCACTGGATACCTTCCGCTATTAGAATAACGGCCGCTGCAAGTTATTATAGCTACCCCCAATAATATTAGCCAAGACTGAATGCTTGAGGGTCAAAATAGGAACTGCTTTATTGCACAGAAAACACAGCTTTTATACATTTCAAACAAATGGGGGTAGTTACTACATAATCAATAGAAACAAATATTATACAATGAGACAAACATCAGACAATGGTTAGTTAAACAAGATTCTAATCACATCCTGACTTACAAAAGGACAATGGATGACTCACACAATAACAAAAATACACTTCACACCTAGACTAGATAACAACAGGGGGTCTCAGCATTAGATTGTCTGTGCTGTGTGTAATCATGTCCGCTCGACCATTAATAAATCTACCCTTTAGTCTAAACTTCAAATGAGTAGTAGATTTTTTTCTTACAAATTGTAAAGTTGTGTCTATTTCCACTTCTCCTGTATCATGTGACAGCCATCAGCCAATCACAAATGCATGTACGTAAATTCTTTGAATTCTAGCACATGCTCAATAGGAGCTGGTGACTCAAAAAGTGTAAACATAAAAAGTCTGTGGACATTTTGTTAATGGAAGTAAACATTACTTATTAATGGAAGTAAATTGGAAAGCTGTTTAAAATTGCATGCTTGGGGGGCGGAGCCAGCGCTCAAACGAGATGGCTGCACTTGTGTGAGCTCCGCTAATGTAAAGGAGCTACTTTAATGATTCTTGCTGCCTAAGTGAAGACAAACAGCCTAAAAATTGTCTCAGTGTGGGCAGACACTTATGGAAGCTAAGACTGGCGATATTTGACCTCCGATCCCACATCCCACTCGGCTCCATTTGCAGCAACGCCACGGAACAACAGGCGGCGGCCGCCATCATTAATTCAGAGACAGCACGAGGGCGATTAAACCCTTTGGCCCCAACATGTAGAGGTGATACAGGGGTGCCAGACCTCTCTGGAACAGACCGTTAACAAATCGTGTAAGCCACCAGAGATGCCGTTCCGGAGCAGAGAAGGCAAAGCTTGGCCTCGGAGATCGTGAGTAATCCCACACATGAGACATTTTGATTTTGATAACACATAGACAGGAGAAGGGGCAGGAACAGTACTCTCAAGTTTTAGCCGCAGATGGATTTCCAGCGGCCGGGAAAGATAACCCAGAATATTCCTATAAACAGCATGGCCTTTCATTAGGGCCACGCGGCATATGCACACATACGCAGCAACTAAATGGAAAGGGGATTTTCGGCTTGTAGGGTATATGATGAACTGATGCACTTGAGAAACAGGGATTGCTGATGCCTTAATTAACAGGTCTCCACTTACATCTGATAGTTCTTTTGGGATGTAGAGACGGCCACACCACAAGATTTTTGGGAAGCACTGTAAGCAAAATAGAGCCGCATAGCAGCCACGCAACATAGCGGTGCATTTTAGTGTGAGACCCTGCTTAAATATTTACTTCAGAATTTGAACTGTGCTTAAGACAACTCTGTGTGCTAGACTAGGCCCAAATATTCTTTGTGAGCCTATCAGCTTGAATACTGAAGATAATAGTAACCATGTCCCCAAAAAAGGGCAACAAGGGAGAGAATCCAGCTAGAAAGAAAAAAAATAACACGACGCCATCAGTGAATAAATTTTTCAAAAGCCTTGATTCTTCACATGCACATACTGAACTGGATATAGAGTCTAGAGCAAGTCAGAGACTGTATCCGCGAAGAAATCGCAGACATCAAAAAAGACCTCACAGAAGTGGGGGAAAGAGTAGTAAAATTGGAGGAAACAACAGAAGCACATCACACAACAATCTCCAATTTTTCAAACAAATTCTCCCAGCAAGACAACACAATCCTCCAATTAGAAAATAAAATAGACGACTTGGAGAATAGAAGCCGCAGGCAAAATATTAGGATGAGAGGAATCCCTGAGGAGGTCTCCCCCCAAGAACTTGAAACATATGTGCAAAGCCTATTCGCTTATTTAACTGATACAGGGGATGATTCCTCATATGCCTTAGACAGAATACACAGGGCGCTAAGAGCAAGACCTGCTGAGAACCAACCTCCACGAGATGTGGTTGTGAAAGTATCAAGCTATCCAATTAAAGAAACTTTAATGAAAAAGGCCAGAATGAAGCACCCGATTAAATTTAAAGGCACAGACTTGCAACTATTTGAAGACCTGTCTTCAAGAACTCTTCAAAAGAGAAGAGAAATGAGACCGTTGACGAATACACTCCGCAAGCAGAATATCCCATATAGATGGGGTCACCCTTTCAACCTACAGATCCAATGGAAAGGCAGGCGCCTTGTATGTGACAACCCAGATGATATACCTTCAGTGTGTAAAGAATTACACCTAGAACTTCCTCTGCCGACTGATATCAACAGATCTCGACCAGATAGACCACCACAAGGGGATACACCTCTACCACAAAGATCGGAGTGGAGGAAGGTTTCTGGGAAAAAGAATGATAAACTCTCAAAGCCGTTACCCAAAGAATCTACCCCAAGAGAAGTTACTTGATAGTGACTAGAAGGGTTTCTTTTTGTCTTTCTTCCCTTTCTTTTCAGGTTATTTTCTACAAGTACCATGTGAATAATCCCTGGGGTGATATATACCCCAGTCAGTTGAGAAAGGAGGGTGAGTATACTCACCGTGTGGTAATTAACCATTAGATCAAACGAGGGCTAAACATTGCTCTCCCTTTTTGTATCTTTAAGAGAAATGTGGTTATAATAATGTCTTTTCCCTGTTTTTCTTCTTCTTTCTTTATCCTTTTCTGTTAATATGTTGATAATGCAACAAGATGTAATTTAATTTAAGTTTCAATGTTATTTGTAGCTCCAAAGTATGTTCTCCCTCACTACTTTGAAGCTTTATGCTTCTATGCAATTGCAATGTTTTTGGTTTACGATTTTTATTTTTGTTATTCCAGGGGTGTGTCCACAAACCTATACATTTTATGTCTTACCTAATAAATAGAGGGGAAAACTCCATCTCCAATCCTAATGTTGAAGGGTACTAGTGATCCACAACTCCGCATAGTCACCCAAAATGTCCAAGGTTTCAACTGTCCAAATAAGAGGGCCATGGCACTACGTGATATTTATAAACGGGGAGGACAGATTGTACTATTGCAAGAAACACACTTTAAGGCAGGCAGAATTCCAAAGTATCTCTCATCACAATACACACAACATTTCCATAGCACTAATTTAAAAAAAAAAAACTAATGGAGTAAGCATCCTATTACATAAATCTATCCCATTTAAAACATTGCAGATTAGTAAGGATAATGAAGGTAGATACCTGGGTGTCATGGGGCTGTTATATGGAAAACCTGTCACAATAGTCAATCTGTATGCTCCCAATAGACACCAAGAGAGTTTCATGAACAAAGCCAGTACAAAGACTCTAGAAATACTAAAAGGCCCTCTCATAGTAGGGGGGGATTTAAATGTCCCATTAGTTCCTGAGATGGACTGCTCTAGTGCCAAATCCAATGTCCCCCAGAGAACACTCAAATCTCTTTGGAAGAATTTTAAGTTGTTAGCCTTACATGACGCTTGGAGGTACCTACACCCAGATAAAAAGGACTTTACATTCTTCTCTCACCCACATAACGTCCATTCGAGACTAGATTATCTGCTTGTTGACCATAGCGCCCTTTATTACATCACCCAATGCGGTATAAAACATACTACTTGGTCAGATCATTCCATGGTGGACTGCACATTAAGATGGCCCTCTATGCCCATTAGATCATTTAGCTGGAAATTAGAAGATGCTTTATTATTGGATTCAGCTAACTTAGAAAACTACACTAAGCATATAAAAACATACTTTGATATAAATAACACTAACGACACGACACCAGGCATGCTCTGGGAAGCCCATAAAGCCTACATGAGAGGCGAATTTATAAAATCCAGGGCAATTAAACAGAGAGAAAACAGGAAGGCCTATTCCAACATGGCCAGGGAAGTCTCAGAATTAGATTATTTAGTCAAGATGAACCCGGTAAATACCCAATACCAACAATTACTTGCTGAAAAAAGGAACAACTTGAATAAACTACTACTCATCGAAACACAACGAAAACAACTGTTTCTTAAACAAAAGTTCTATGGAGAGGGTAATAAACCTGGGAGACTTTTGGCAAGAGCCCTTAAAAAACAACAGTTAAAATCTTACATTCATGCATTAAATTCACATACAGGCAAAAAGGTAGAAGACACAGTGGGTATCGCGAAATTATTTCACGACTTTTACCACAGACTATATAACATTTACCCCGATAGATCACTTAATATGCATAAAGAAGCATGTGATAAATATCTACTTAATATAGAACTTCCCCGCATTTCTAATGAAGAGGCGTCTGCATTAGAGGCACCCATATCAGTAGAAGAAGTTATGGCAGCTATAATGGATATTAAACCCAATAAGGCACCCGGCCCAGACGGCTTTACAGCCTTATATTACAAAACATTTAAAACTTTATTAAGCCCACAGCTAGCTGATTTGTTCTCATACATAGCCAATGAACACATATTCCCTGATACTATGCTCCAGGCACATATAACGGTTCTTCCGAAACCTGGAAAACCAGCTTCCACGCCAGCAAATTTTAGGCCGATATCTTTACTAAACGTGGACCTAAAAATATACGCAAAAATCTTAGCAGACAGATTAAATAAGTTACTACCGGTATTGTTAGATGGGGATCAAGTGGGTTTTGTCCAGAATAGGGAAGCAAGGGATAATACAAGTAAAGTCGTCACCCTTATAGATTATATCAAAGCTACAAAGACCCCAGCTGTGTTACTATCGACAGATGCTGAAAAAGCTTTCGATAGACTAGATTGGACCTTCTTACACGCTACACTGCTTAAATTCGGTCTACCTTCCAAATTTATATCCCTAGTATTTGCTTTGTACTCTAATCCCACCGCCCGAATTAGAGTGAATGGCCATTTATCTGAAGAATTTGTAATTCGCAATGGATCGAGACAGGGATGCCCTTTGTCCCCCTTATTATTTGTTCTGGCACTAGAGCCACTCGCAGTTAGTTTGCGAAACAACCCCAATATTAAAGGCATAGAGGTTTCGGGTAAGTCACACAAATTGGCTATGTTTGCTGATGACGTTCTGATGACACTATCAAACCCTGTCGAATCCCTACATCACGTCCAGTATGAACTTCAAGTATACGGCACATTGTCAAATTTTCTAGTTAATCCCACCAAATCAGAACTGTACCCAATTAATATCCCACCTTCCACAATAGGGGAGATCAAGGCTAAATGTCCCTTTAAAATTAATACTACATCCCTAAAATATCTTGGGATATACCTAACCTCTGACAGCGAAAAATTAAGGAGCTTAAACTATGGGAAATTACTAGAGGAGTTTCAATCTTTGACCTCCAAATGGATGCCTAAAAATAATATATCATGGCTAGGTAGGATAGCGGCAACGAAGATGACACTCCTGCCCAAAGCACTGTATATAATGCAAGCCCTCCCTATAACTGGGGTATCTACATATATCCAGAAGCTACAGAGGGTATTAAATACTTACATATGGCAAGGGAAACAACCCAGACTATCACAAGCCACTATTTACACACCCAAAGTAGATGGAGGCTTAGGTGTACCCAATTTGAATTGGTACAAATCGGCCATATCCCTGAGTAGGGTAGTGGATTGGGTTGGACAGGGCAAGCATGCTTTCAAAAAGGTAACAACCCTGGAATCACAACTACTGAAAACCACACACATGGGGGGGCTCTGCTGGACACCTGTACACCCAAGCATAATTCTGGAAAGCAAACCCTATACCATTCTTAGTGAAACTTGGAATACCTTAAAGAGCCTTAGAAACAAGCTCCCCAGGCTATCCACAACATACTCACCCCTCACTACACTGTCAGACAATAGAGAGATTGGCGCAAATTGGCTCCAGAATAATCTTATAGATGGGGAAGTGAATGAGTTTTATGATTTGATTCCCATCTGTGCAATGATGGAAGACGGGAAGATTAGTGATAAACAGAGGTTGTTGGACAGAGGATTTTATACTTTCTCGAATTGGTTGAACCTACATCAGGCCAGACATTACATCTTAACACATAGAAATAGAAATAATTTTAATGCGAAATCTTACACCTTTTGAAGACTTATGCCTAAAAGGTAAAACAACAAAAAGGGGTATTATATCTTCAATATACCAACTCCTTTTGTCGCTGGACCTACCAGACAAACCAAAATATATAAGGAAGTGGGAGGATGACCTGGGGATACAAATTAGTACACAACAGTGGAAAAAATGGGCTAGATTTACAGCAGGGTCTGCACGCTCAGCACATTATCTAGAGACGAATATAAAGATTCTAACAAGGTGGTATCTCACGCCACACAGACTAAAGTTCATGTTCCCAAAAGCAAGTGACAAGTGTTGGAGGGGATGTGGCCAGATTGGGACACTATCACACATATGGTGGGACTGCCCACGTCTTTACCCCTTTTGGAAGCATATTTTTGAAGCAGTTAAGATCACCACAGGTATAACTCTAGCTTTCGATCTCATGATTCCTCTGTTTAATGACCTCTCCGGTATCCCATGCAAGATAAGACGCTGCATTGCTCAGATTATGATTAATGTAGCTAAGAAATTAATTCCCAGTTTTTGGAAGTCATCAGAGGTCCCTAGTTTAGATAAATGGAGACAACAGGTAGATCATGTTATTGCAATGGAGAGATATTTTTATCTATCCCAGGGCAATTTAAATTTATATCATGACATAGTATTTCTATGGGAACAGTATAAACATGGCAATAATGGATAAGTGGCTGGAACATCTGGTATCTGTAGGGATGTGGATATACTTTGTATACTTTATGTTACTTGAAAGGCGACCTTTTTGATTAATGTGTTATGAATGATAGAAGCAGTAGGTATTCTTATTCTTTACTTTGGACACACCCTGGAAGAAAGATTTTTTGTTTTTGTTTCAATCCTGTTTTTTGTTAATGTTGTTTTTTTTCATAAATAAGTTTCTCAAATTGTTATATACATTATATTCTTTACGGATCAGACCCATATAGTCATGCAATGTCAATCTACAAATTTATGTAATTAAAACAAGGAACTTCGGTGAGTTACAATAAGCAACCTTTGCTGTGCGCTAATACAAGCATAGAGTACAATACGACTATTGCTGATTAAATGATAAAAGACACTCTCGCTCATAGCAATGGACTCTTAGACTTACAAAATATGCTATATAGCTGAATTACATTGTTGTACTTTTTTTTTTTTTTTTTTTTCTTTTTACATTGCTTGACAAAGACACCTTGTATATGATTACAATGTTGTAATGTATGATCTGTATTATTTTCAATAAAAATGAATATATAAAAGGAGGAAAAAAAAAAATTAAAAAAAAAAAAAATTGCATGCTTTATCTGAATCATCAAAGTTTAATTCAGACAGACTGTACAATAACAAACAAAAACGTCAAATTTACTTATCATGAAATTTGCTCTGTTCTCTTGGTATCCTTTGTCGAAGAGAATACTTAAGTAATGGGCACGTTTCTGATTATAGCAGTGTTTGCACAATGTTTAACATTGTTAACCCCTTAAAGGGACTTTAAACTCCAGGTTACAACTTCAGTAACATGGTTACAACTCACCATGTTATTGTTTTTCCTCCAGTACCCACAGCTCAATTTGAAACCATTCTGTTATTTTCATCCATTACAGATCCTGTTAATAAAGTTCTGCATCTTTAGACTGTGTGCCGCCATCTTGTAGCTCGTGTATTGTTGCATCCTGTGATAGAAGCAGTGAGCTTTCACAGATTAGTGATGCTTCTGACGTTTGACAGCTATACCTTGCACTCTGTATTAGCTTACACAACAGAAAACAGAAGCTTTACATATTTGCAGCTTTTTTTTTCACACAGTTTAAAAGTTACATAATAAATATAAAAAGGCCTCAGAATTGGAATAATAACGAGAAATGTACTCACTGTAAATATGTACAGCTCCCGCTCTGTATTGTGCACCAAGAAGGCTTGTTAATATGACAACAATATCAGTCATCTGTGAATGCCTGCCACTTCCCTCACAGTGTGTGAGTAAACATAAATTAAAAAATGGCGGAGCTGTGTACAGATGCAGAGCTTCACTAACCAGCACTTGTAAAGGGGTAAAATAAGGAGAACAGCTTTAAAGAGAGCTGCAGCCATAAGAGGACAAACAACAGCATGGTAAGTAGTAGCTGTGCTACTGTAGTTATACCTATCAATTTAATATCCCTTTAACAACAAAGCTTTACCCTGTATGGCCTGTGTTCTAAGGGGCTTTGAGTAATCATGCAGGGCTCTTTAACCCCTTAGTGTAAAATCTTTAGCCGACATACACGCAGGTGTCGTTAAGGAGATAAAGGCATCCTTATACAATGTCTGCCATATAGAGCTTCAGACAAGGGTACACTCCTGAGCCTACCTACCTGATTTTCAACAAAGTATACGAAGAGTACAAAGTTAATTTGATAATAGAAGTATATTATTTCAAATTGTTCACTCTATTTGAATCATAACGAAATGTGGGTGTCATGTCATAATGCTGTCACAATGACGTAATGAGTTGGTATTCCAGGAGAAACAAAGGCAGCTGTAATAATGCTATAATGCTGCTCTTAAATTTGTAGTAGGGGACATAACAAGGTATTATAATGTATATTAAATATAGCACATTGAAATATAGCAATGTATAACTATTACATACTGTATGTAGATTGGAGTGAGATGTATCTTAGGAAGCATAATATATTGATGTCATCCATTAATTCCATTCAAATATTTCCATTCCTTTAGGAATTCAAACTGGGCGTTGCATACCATACAATGCAACTACTAAAACATGTCAAGTCTCTGCATGGTGCCCTCTGGAGTCCAAAATTACCCCAAAGTAAGTTCTTGCATTTAGATATAACAGGGGCAGGGTAGAAATTAGGATTTCTATTATGATTAACAATTAGATGTTATAATTATAGTACATATAACCTGCCTATATATTTATTATAAATATATACTGTATATATATATTATTTTATATATGTGTTTTAAAAATTGACTATGCCTTTTTGTTGTTTGTTTGTTGGTATTAGCTGCTTTA
Source organism: Bombina bombina (assembly GCF_027579735.1). NCBI lineage: Eukaryota > Metazoa > Chordata > Amphibia > Anura > Bombinatoridae > Bombina > Bombina bombina. Next base: position 352,528,061 of record NC_069500.1, read on the forward strand.
TTGTGCTATATATACTTTTATGTCCCTTGCACCATTTCCTCTAAAGTGTGTGTGCACACATCTATTTTTTTTAGAGCGCACAGCTTCATTTTTTTTAATAACTTCTTTTTATTGAAGGAATTACAAATCATAGAGCATGACATTTATATACATATAGCATAGTCTTAAGATGAATAATGCCATTCCATCAAGACGAATAATGCCATTCCATCAACTTATAGGAAGATCAGCAGCATCACCGGCTATTACAGATCCAATACATAATCCAAATGTTCCTTAATTTAATTTAATTTTTAATAAAAACAGGTTGGAGGGAGGGAGAGATAAAACAGTGGGGGGGGGGGGGGGGGGAGATAAAGGATGGGGGAATAGTGAGAGCCATCTAAACAGAGGCGAATACGTTAGGCCATTCTCCCCTTAAAGTCTCTTCCATAGAAATCACTGAGTTTTGAAAGGGTCTTAAAAGCTGGCTTTGCACTTTGTTAGGATTAGCTTATGCCACTTACAAAGAAAAAGAGCTAATCTATTTTGCACATCTGCCCTCACATCCAATTGTTCTGTAAACATTTGCAGTTTTAAAAAGTTTTTAAAATATTCTGGAGAATACACTTTCTAGCTAGTAAAACTGTTAGAGTAAGTACAGAGTCAGATGGGCTATATCTATTATCTCACTGTAAGAATAGTATGTAGTAGTAATAGTATGTGTTGAGAAAGAAGTTCTATTTGTATGTCCAATTTCCTGTTGATCCAGTATTGGAGCTTACTCTAGAACTGATTAATTAATGGGCATGTCCAAAAATAATGTAGTAAAGTAGGGGCTTGCATAGAACATTTAACATATCTATTAGTCCAATTATGAACCCATTTAGCCAAACCCCTTAGTGTCAAGTAAGATCTGTGAAATATCCATATCTGCGACTACCTGAGTGTTGCCGACAAGGTAGCTTTTTTGTTTTTTCCAGTCTGCTGCCCACGTTATCTCTGTAAACCTTTCCCTTTCCCAGCTCTTTAATATCAGGGGTTGTAATTTTTGTATAGGTGACTTCAGGAGGGCTTGATAGATGCCCGAAAGGGAGAACCTACCCATTTTATATAACCATTGTGTAAGTAAAAAAGGTGAACTTTCCCAAAATCTTGGATTGTCTCTATCCAAGCCCCCCACATATTGCCGTAGCTGAAGATACACATAGAAATGTTGGGAGACTGTGTTCCCTTTGCAAAGAGGCAAATATTTTAATATATCTTGTTAAAGGATCCAACCACAGCTTCATTTTTAGTGTGCACAGCCCACTGCTAGACAGAGCAGTTGTTTTTTTGCTAATAACAGAATTTATACTTAGTGATAAATTTATTTCCTTCAGCTGATGAAAGCCCATAGTTCATAACATGTGGTATATATTCCAGCCTATCAGGAGGAGGTCAAGAACCCTCACAGAGCTTTAGCCCCTCCCACCTCCTCTCCCTCTCCAATTTACGTATAGCCAAGCAGAGGAGAGAGACAGAATAAAAAAGTAGAAAAGACAGAAAGCAGGGTTACGAGGTGCAAATGAGAACTGTCACCCATATACAAAAATAGGTTGGGGGCTATGGACTCTCATCAGCCTGAAGGAAATACATTTCTCAGTAAGTATAAATTCTGTTTTCCTTCTTAGCTGATGAGAGTCCATAGCTTCATAACATGTGGGATACAATACCCAAGCTAAGAGTCCATGTTAATGGGTGGGACAAAAAGTAGGCAGTTACTATTTGCCGGACACTGCAGCCTGAAGGACTTTCCTAACAAGAATTTCCCCTGAAGAAGCATAAATATAAAATGATAAAATTTGGAAAAAGTTTAAAGGGAAGACCAAGTTGCCACCTTGAAAAGCTGTTCCAAGGAGGTATCATCCTTGAAAGTACAGGAAGTAGATACTTATCTTGTGGATTGAGCAGTTAATCTCTTGGGTGGTGAATTTACTGCAACAGAGTAAGCCTTACAAATAATTTGTTTGAGCCAGGATGCCAGGGCTACCGCTGTAGCTTTCTGACCCTTCCTAGGACCAGAGTAATGGAAGTTTGTCTAAAGTCTTTAGTAGCCTGAATATAGAACTTTAAAGCTCTGATAACATCTAGGTTGTGAAGTAATCTTTCCTTTTGGGTTAGAAGGCTTTGGTCACAAAGAAGGAACAACTATTTCCTGATTAATAATTTCTGAAGATACCACCTTTGGAAAAAAATCATATTTGGTCCACAGCAAGAAAATAATCCTCCAGGACAACATTTTAAGGTCTAAAAATATGCATAGGTTCAAAAGGAGAACTTTGCAGAGAACTAAATTCAAGTTCCAAGGAGGAGAAATTGGTCTATCAACAGGACAAATTCTTACCAGGGCTTTAACAAAAGTTTGAACATCTGGCAACTTAGCCAACTTTTTGTGAAGAAAAAAAAAATCGATATATAATCCTTTAGAGAGCTAGCCGATAGGTCATTATCTAATCAATCCTGTAGGAACTGAAGTATTCTGGGAATTGTAAAGGATTTCCAAGAAAAAATCCTTAAGAAGAATACCAAAGAAAGTAAGCTTTCCATATGTTATGACTAGCTGTTGCCCGTGGCTTCACTTGCGTGGATTTTGGGATTTGTAAAAATTAGTGAAAAATGCAACCACTCGCAACAACGTTAGCCCTCACGTGTGTGCCATTCAGGTTGCACACTCACTGACATGACACGTATTTCTTTATTTTTAAAGGAGAATCTAAATACCAATTTTCACGTCTGTAATATCTTTGTTTTTTTAGATATAGGTATCCTCCAGCCCCCCCTTTTTTGATCCCCCTTAACTGTATTTTTGAGAAATGTTAAAATGTGTTTCTTTATTTTTAAAGGAGAATGTAAATACCAATGTTTACATCTGTAACATCTTTGGTTTTTCAGATATAGGTATCCTCATAAATCACCACCCCTTTTGACCCCCCCTTAAGTGGATGTTTGGGAAAAGGTCAAACATGTGTTTCTTTATTTTTAAAGGAGAATGTAAATACCAATTTTCACATTTGTAACATCTTTAGTTTTTGAGATATATGTATCCTAATAAATCACACACCCTTTTGACCCCCCTAAAGTGGATTTTCATGAAATGGTAAAACACATATTTCTTTTTTTTTTAAGGGTAATCTAAATACCCATTTTCACGTCTGTAAGGTTTTTGAGATATAGGTATCCTCATAAATTAGCCCCCCATTTTGACCCCCCCTTAAGTGGATTTTGTGGAATTGGTAAAACACGTTTCTTATTTTTCAAAGAGAATCTAAATACCAATTTTCTTGTCTGTAACATTTTTGGTTTTTGAGATATAGGTATCCTCATAAATCAGCCCCCCCCCCCCTTTTTTTTTGTTTTTTTTTTTTGTTTCAAAAGAGCTTTATTATTTGAATCACAGGTTTACAATATTCACAACCAAACTTCCATTAAATAAAAAAATAACATATAATTATGCAAACCGGTATATACATAAATATGACTCTTTCTTTCTTTTTTATTTTAAACATTTTGTCTTGCTTTATAGAATTATATAAAGTAAACTTCAGTCTTCAAAAAACCTAGTTTTTAAGTATGTAATACATACAGAATTTTTGGTGATACCTATGTTGTTTCCTCAGCCTCACACTCAGCAGATGCACATAAAGAAAGCTATGCACCACTAAAGAGAAAGATTGAATAAGCAGAGAGGAAAGAGGGGAAGAAAGAAAAAAAAAAAAAAAGGGGGGGGGGGAGGAAGGGAAGGGGGTGTAGGCCATTTTTAAATAGTACCATTCCAGATTGCCTGGATCATCTCATGGGTATCAAGCTTGTTTATTTTGAGATAATGATATCTCTCTAAGGTAATAAGATCCAGGACCTCCCTCCTCCACTCCTCCACTGTTGGGACTGATTGGGTTTTCCATCTTTTAGGAATAAGTTTTTTTGCTCCTGTAATCATTATTAACAGGAGAGCCAATTTAGCCGGTTCTTTGATAGTGGGTAGAGAGCAAAACAGTATGCTTTCCAAAGTATTTGGTATGGGAGTATTCAGAATGTTTGACATGATAGGGATCATTTTTGTCCAATAATTGCCCAGTTTGGTGCATGACCACCATATATGTGACAGTGAGCCTTCTCCACCGCATCCTCTCCAACAAGAGCTGCTCATGGAGGGGAAAATTCTGTGAAGCCTGACCGGGGTGAGATACCAGCGACTCAAGAGTTTAAAGTGTGTTTCCTGTATAGTGGCGGAAACCGAAGAGCGCTTCGTAAGCTCAATCAGCCCCCCCTTTTGACCCCCCTTTAAGTGGATTTTGGGAAATGTTCAAGCACATATTTCTTTATTTTCCAAGGAGCATCTAAATACCAATTTTCACGTCTGTAACATCTTTGGTTTTTGCGATATAAGTATCCTCATAAATCAGCCCCCCCTCCCTTTTGACCACCCTTAAATGGATTTTTCGGAAATGGTAAAACACTTGTTTCTTTATTTTTCAAGGAGAATCTAAATACACATTTTCACATCTGTAACATCTTTTGTTTTTGAGATATAGGTATCCTCATAAATCAGCCCCACACTTTTGACCCCCTTAAGTGGATTTTGGGGAAATGGTAAAACACGTTTCTTACTTTTTCAAGGAGAATCTAAATACCAATTTTCACATCTGTAACATTTCTTGTTTTTGAGCTATAGGTATAATCAGCCCCCCCCCCCCTTTTTATCCCCCTTAAGTAGATTTTGGGGAAATGGTAAAACATGTTTCTTTTTTTATTTGTCGGTTTTCGAGATATAGTTGTCATAAAAAATGCACCCCCGGGGGCGGAGCCAGCAAGCAGAGGGAACGGTCGCATTTGAGGAGAGCTCCTCGCTCAGTATAAGTAATTCCTTATAATATCTCCTAATCTAACTCCAAAACAACCCCAAACCTAGACTCACTCACTCCTTGCTAGAGTGAGGCACTGAAGTCCGGTGAGTTCATTTGACCGGAGCGCTCGACACACGGAGTTACCGTGCTAAACTCACTGGGGCCCTTGCGCTGTCCCATGCTGGGAGACCTGGTGCGCACTATCCGGGACCTAAGCTGCGAAAGTAAGAGGAGATCCACCATGTTCAGAAAAAACAGCCGTAGCGTATTTACCACTCAGAGCACAACGCCACTTCAGATAGAGGTGCAGGCCGCAATCCACGCAGCAGTAAGTGCGACGGAACTCCATGCGGTGCATCTCCTATGTCGGCTCACTACCAGATTGCTGAGGAGGTCTTTTCAAGGAGTCCGGGTGGAGCTACCACTGCATAACCGCATATCCTGTGAGTAGTACGGATCGCGGTGTTTACCGCATTGTCACCTGGCCCTTACTATATAGCACCCACTGTTATTGGTCCTTAGGCCTGGCTTCAGAAGAAACGCGGCCACTAGTACAGTTTCAGGACAGATAAATGAAGAGACAGTTTGAATAACACGCTAGCACAGCTTTGTACTTTTCTGCTTTTTTCTCTTCTGTGTTGCACCCTACAACAGAGTTCAGATGAGAATCTAAAGTTTTACTGAGTCTAGATGCCAACGATTAACATCAAGCTTCCCCTATATGGCTGGTACTTAGTAATGAAGGCCTAGAAACTTAGCAGCAGCAGACCTTTATCACCCAGGTCTTTCTCCATTATAGGAAGTTTTGCATCTCAGTGAAATGGAATAATATATTTAGGCCGCTCAAGCTTGTCTAACACACAGTGTATTACAATCTAGCTCCAGCACACTGTCCTTATATTCACCTCTCTGATGCAATCACAGCCCAGCATTGCATAAAGATTTTCCACGACTCCAATATTTATCTAACATGTCACAATCTGCTAGAAAGAAGAACAAACAATCTTTTCCACCTAAAAAAAACAGTGATTGATCATTTTGGGCCCTCTTGTGCAGTGGCACAAGGTGAGATGGAGGCCCCTGACTCGCCTAGATGTGAATCTTCTGAGCTCACAATATCAGCCATGCAAGATATACAACAATCCTCATCAGCAGCAGTTACCCCTACTTTTATTATGGACTCTTTAAAATCGCTGCTAGACAAACACAATGCCTCATTCATGGCCAAGATAGCAGCTTCTACTGCTGAACTAAAAAAATAAATTTCGTCTATGAATGAGCGTATTGACTCCCTTAAAAGGCATCATGAAGACATTTCCACAGAGCAATCCAACCTCTTAGACTTCACACAGCATCTCTCAGGAGGACAAAATAGCCAACCTTGAAGATAGGTCTCGGCGAAATAACTTAAGGATTCGAGGGGTGCCCGAGACTGTCTCCACGGCTGATTTACAAACATTCCTGAGGGAGCTGTTCCATACATAACCCCCCCCAAAGGCAGACTCTGAAGATTTGATGGACAGAGCCCATCGCTCGCTTAAGCCCAAAGGCTTATCAGAAGACCAACCAAGAGACATTATTGTCCGGCTACATTACTTTACTTATAAAGAGAGAATTCAAAGAGCCCACTTTCAGAAACCCACCTTGCCAGACAAGTTCAAAGATATCCAAATATTTCCTGACTTGTCCACGAGGACTTTGCTGAAATCACCCTCACTCTCAGAAAGAATAACATCAGATATAGATGGGGCTACCCCATAAAAACATAATTTATGCTTACCTGATAAATTTATTTCTCTTGTAGTGTATCCAGTCCACGGACCATCCATTACTTATGGGATATTAACTCCTCCCCAACAGGAAGTGCAAGAGGATTCACCCAGCAGAGCTGCTATATAGCTCCTCCCCTAACTGCCATTACCAGTCATTCGACCGAAAACATGCAGAGAAAGGAAAACCATAGGGTGCAGTGGTGACTGTAGTTTAATGTTAAAATTACCTGCCTTAAAGTGACAGGGCGGGCCGTGGACTGGATACACTACAAGAGAAATAAATTTATCAGGTAAGCATAAATTATGTTTTCTCTTGTTAAGTGTATCCAGTCCACGGATCATCCATTACTTATGGGATACCAATACCAAAGCTAAAGTACACGGATGACGGGAGGGACAGGCAGGCTCTTTATACGGAAGGAACCACTGCCTGAAGAACCTTTATCCCAAAAACAGCCTCCGAAGAAGCAAAAGTGTCAAATTTGTAAAATTTGGAAAAAGTATGAAGAGAAGACCAAGTTGCAGCCTTGCAAATCTGTTCAACAGAAGCCTCATTCTTAAAGGCCCAAGTGGAAGCCACAGCTCTAGTAGAATGTGCTGTAATTCTTTCAGGAGGCTGCTGTCCAGCAGTCTCATAGGCTAACCGTATTATGCTACGAAGCCAAAAGGAGAGAGAGGTAGCCGAAGCTTTTTGACCTCTCCTCTGACCAGAATAAACGACAAACAGGGAAGACGTTTGTCGAAAATCCTTAGTTGCCTGTAGATAAAATTTCAGGGCACGGACTACATCTAGATTGTGTAGCAGACGTTCCTTTTTCGAAGAAGGATTAGGACACAAAGATGGAACCACAATCTCTTGATTGATATTCCTGTTAGTGACCACCTTAGGTAGGAACCCAGGTTTAGTACGCAGAACTACCTTGTCTGAATGAAAAATCAGATAAGGAGAATCACAATGTAAGGCAGATAACTCAGAGACTCTTCGAGCCGAGGAAATCGCCATTAAAAACAGAACTTTCCAAGATAACAACTTGATATCAATGGAATGAAGGGGTTCAAACATTAAGAACTAAGTTCAAACTCCATGGTGGAGCAACAGTTTTAAACACAGGCTTGATCCTAGCTAAAGCCTGACAAAAAGCTTGAACGTCCGGAACTTCTGACAGATGTTTGTGTAAAAGAATGGACAGAGGGGGGGGCGGAGCCAGCTACTAAAGCAGACAGACGTGTATTTGGGAAGCTCCTGGCTCTCAGCTAAATATATAGCAATTAAAATATACTTCAGAGCCTGAAATTATTGTACTATTCAGCTAAATTCCAATCCTAGCTGTTCTACATTCAAAGTAAGGACAGATCGTTCTTTTTTGAGCTGTTCATACAGAAAGAATTAGCTTTTATTATGCCACATGGGACTTGTGAGCACAGCTCATATGTAGCTACGCAGACCATTGTGGACGCTCTGCAAACATGGGAGTTGAGCACTCAGAGACTTCTGGAGACCCATTATCGGAGCCTAGCTGAAGATCTAAAGACAATACTGAACTGCCTTTCTGCACCACAAACAGAGGAGCTCGAGTGTATAGATCTGGTACCAATCGGGAGAAAAAATGGCGCTGAAGAGGACTCAGCTTTAAGGAGACCGGAGGATGGGCCAAAATCAGCCCCGTTGTTTCTAACGGGCAGCATTTTCGGGCAGTCCTCAGAGACTCCCCCACTCACTATCTGTGCGAGCTCCTCCCGCACCCAGACACCGGAGGATGAGGCTGATTCACGGAGCTACGAAATTCAGGCAGCGCTGAGTGATCCGAATGAATACATAGATGTAAGGATGGTATTATGTTTGCCCTATTGCGAGCAGCTCCCAGATGATCCGCTACCGAAGTCTGATATTACATACCTGCTGGAGAGAGGGTTGATCCTATTACCACTGTGAAATTGTACTGTAAGACATGGTTCTTAATTACTATCCTAAACAATCAGTTGCTCCTTTTTATTTCCATACTGAATGTTTTCCTTGGGAGATATGTTTGGAGGGCTGCATGGGTTAGCCAATTGGCTTATAGTTATTTGTTAATAGTGTTGTTTTCCTACATATCTACATATTCCTACATATCTGGGTTAGCATCAGGGTTATCTACAAGTTTCATCAGAGATCTTTTCAAAGGAACTTCACTACCTGACAGGTGAGAAGCTTGTTCCTATAGACTCCCCTGCAGAGTATGCTAGCCATTTCTATGACACACAGCGCCCCACAATTCAAATATTTGTAATGCTGCTCCTCCGCCAGGTCCTGGCAGATTTGAGTTACATGCTATATTAACAGCTTCCACCAATGCAGCCAGCTGTGACTAGGCCTCATTTGTTTAGACATACCTCTGTATATTGCGATAATGTTGTCTTTTACCTATGATTATAATGCATCATACATATAGTGTAATTATATACCTTGTAGCATTTAATATGCCATAGAGTAGCTGGTACATGCACAGTTACCTCCCTATTAGGATCAATTATACGTTCATATGTGTTCACAACATCCCTAGAGGTTGATGCCTTTCACTACTTTAGTATTACTAGTATATGGCCTAGCCTCTCTACTATGACAGCTGTAGCAACCAGCTCCCCTGACCTAGCTATATCGCCATTTCATACTTTAATGCCCTTCATCAGTTTACTTTCCATCCTGGGCTCCCCTCTCAAATCTACCGGATATACCTATACCAAACTTATCTTAAATATTACACTGACGAAAATGATAATTATCTAATGTATTTCAAGTCATCACCTAATGTTTCATATATTTTAATTTTAGTTCCTGGATTGTGGGGAAGATATAGCTATTATTATTCACCTGCTGTTAAATGATTCTGGTATGAGTCAGGCTTGCTAAATAGAAGTGATTCCAAAGCAATATGTAATTACCAATATTTTAAGTTCACATAGCTTTTTTATGCCTATGACACTGAGATCTGTTGTTTATATTTATCTTATGTTCATTTTCTAGGCTCTAGGTATTTTTTGAGTTATTTCCATTTCCCATTATATAGAGAACCCTTTCTTTTTACATAACCCGCATATGTTCCCTACTTGCTATTATCTGCTATTGTTATAGGTATTTCATAGACTACTATAGCTGCTTATAGGTTTTGAAAGGTGCCTCCGTACCACAATTCACGTTGTACTTCTAGTGACATTCTCCTATTGTTCTACAACTATATACCTACACCCCCTAGACCATATGCTACTATGATGGAAAGGGGTTTGCTATGCATATTCCTAATGTCTAGTATGATTTCATTATACTTATCTTTGCTAGATATATAGTATATCCCAGATGATAAAAAATTAACATACAATTATACCCAACATGTATCTCTAATACCGTATAGTATAGCCTATATTTACATGTTTATTATCCCCTATATATTTTTACTTTTTAACTACTATACTATTCCCAGGTTTCTGTTTTACAGAGCCACTAGCTCCCATGACATTTCTCTACCGACTGTATCTCCCCTCATCCTTTCCCGCTCTGCACCTGTGAGCGGGTCATATCCACCATCCCTCAACCGTCTCTGTCCAGTGGTGACAATATCCCTGAGAGGAGATACTGCATAAATGCTCCAATAATGTAATATAGACCTCTTCCTAACCAGACTGGAGCTATACTTGCTCTTTCTTGATGCGCATTACGAATTACACTTAACTCCCGTATGGCTTAGTCTCGCACGCCACGCATTATGTTATAATAAATAATTGACCTAGTCAATTAACATCTCTATGGTCTTCCGCCCCCCCCCACTGCTGTTAACCATAGCTAGTTACATTGCTATCCCTATTATTTTCATCAAATAACTTAAGTAGGTAATAATATGATTACATAGAAAAATTATTTGTATAAGCGGTGCTTACCCGCTGACATCTCCCTAATTTCCCCCTTGCTCTTTATTTTGCTCCTGATATCATGACCCTGCCCTTAAAAATAAGAAGCATTCAATTATATGACGAATTAGTTCTTAATAAATTGGGTCTATCTAGTAGCTACAGTGCTCTTTCAGAGCGTCTTTTACCACTATGGCCTGGAATAATAGCTACTCACAGTATCCTATAAAAAAAATAAAAGGAGGGTTTCAGATATATTTTGACATTCATGTTATGTTTTCTTTTCCTGTCATATTGTTGTTAAGACAATCACTACTATGTTTTGTAATATGTATATGTCATGGTTTTATGTTGTCATTTTGAAAAATCCTCAATAAAAATTATTCAAAAAAAAAAAAAAAAGAATGGACAGAGCTGAAATCTGTCCCTTTAAGGAACTAGCGGATAAACCCTTTTCTAAACCTTCTTGTAGAAAAGACAATATCCTCGGAATCCTAACCTTACTCCATGAGTAACTCTTGGATTCGCACCAATATAAGTATTTGCGCCATATCTTATGGTAAATCTTTCTGGTAACAGGCTTCCTAGCCTGTATTAAGGTATCAATAACTGACTCAGAAAAACCACGTTTTGATAAAATCAAGCGTTCAATTTCCAAGCAGTCAGCTTCAGAGAAATTAGATTTTGATGTTTGAAGGGACCCTGGATCAGAAGGTCCTGTTTCAGAGGTAGCGACCAAGGTGGACAGGATGACATGTCCACTAGATCTGCATACCAAGTCCTGCGTGGCCATGCAGGCGCTATTAGAATCACTGATGCTCTCTCCTGTTTGATTCTGGCAATCAATCGAGGAAGCATCGGGAAGGGTGGAAACACATAAGCCATCCCGAAGGTCCAAGGTGCTGTCAAAGCATCTATCAGAACCGCTCCCGGATCCCTGGATCTGGACCCGTAACGAGGAAGCTTGGCGTTCTGTCGAGACGCCATGAGATCTATCTCTGGTTTGCCCCAACGTCAAAGTATTTGGGCAAAGACCTCCGGATGAAGTTCCCACTCCCCCGGATGAAAAGTCTGACGACTTAAGAAATCCGCCTCCCAGTTCTCCACTCCCGGGATGTGGATTGCTGACAGGTGGCAAGAGTGAGACTCTGCCCAGCGAATTATCTTTGATACTTCCATCATTGCTAGGGAGCTTCTTGTCCCTCCCTGATGGTTGATGTAAGCTACAGTCGTGATGTTGTCCGACTGAAACCTGATGAACCCCCGAGTTGTTAACTGGGGCCAAGCCAGAAGGGCATTGAGAACTGCTCTCAATTCCAGAATGTTTATTGGTAGGAGACTCTCCTCCTGATTCCATTGTCCCTGAGCCTTCAGAGAATTCCAGACAGCGCCCCAACCTAGTAGGCTGGCGTCTGTTGTTACAATTGTCCAGTCCGGCCTGCTGAATGGCATCCCCCTGGACAGATGTGGCCGAGAAAGCCACCATAGAAGAGAATTTCTGGTCTCTTGATCCAGATTCAGAGTAGGGGACAAGTCTGAGTAATCCCCATTCCACTGACTTAGCATGCACAATTGCAGCGGTCTGAGATGTAGGCGTGCAAAGGGTACTATGTCCATTGCTGCTACCATTAAGCCGATCACCTCCATGCATTGAGCTACTGACGGGTGTTGAATGGAATGAAGGACACGGCATGCATTTTGAAGCTTTGTTAACCTGTCTTCTGTCAGGTAAATCTTCATTTCTACAGAATCTATAAGAGTCCCCAAGAAGGGAACTCTTGTGAGTGGAAAGAGAGAACTCTTCTTTTCGTTCACCTTCCATCCATGCGACCTTAGAAATGCCAGTACTAACTCTGTATGAGACTTGGCAGTTTGAAAGCTTGAAGCTTGTATCAGAATGTTGTCTAGGTACGGAGCTACCGCAATTCCTCGCGGTCTTAGTACCGCCAGAAGAGCACCCAGAACCTTTGTGAAGATTCTCGGAGCCGTAGCCAATCCGAATGGAAGAGCTACAAACTGGTAATGCCTGTCTAGAAAGGCAAACCTTAGATACCGGTAATGATCTTTGTGAATCGGTATGTGAAGGTAAGCATCCTTTAAATCCACTGTGGTCATGTACTGACCCTTTTTGGATCATGGGTAAAATTGTCCGAATAGTTTCCATTTTGAACGATGGAACTCTTAGGAATTTGTTTAGGATCTTTAAATCCAAGATTGGCCTGAACGTTCCCTCTTTTTTGGGAACCACAAACAGATTTGAGTAAAACCCTTGTCCTTGTTCCGATCGCGGAACCGGATGGATCACTCCCATTAATAAAAGATCTTGTACGCAGCGTAGAAACACCTCTTTCTTTATTTGGTTTGTTGACAACCTTGACAGATGAAATCTCCCTCTTGGGGGAGAGAATTTGAAGTCTAGAAGGTATCCCTGAGATATGATCTCTAACGCCCAGGGATCCTGGACATCTCTTGCCCAAGCCTGGGCGAAGAGAGAAAGTCTGCCCCCCACTAGATCCGTTCCCGGATCGGGGGGCCCTCGATTCATGCTGTCTTAGGGGCAGCAGCAGGTTTCCTGGCCTGCTTGCCCTTGTTCCAGGACTGGTTAGGTCTCCAGCCTTGTCTGTAGCGAGCAACAGCTCCTTCCTGTTTTGGTGCAGAGGAAGTTGATGCTGCTCCTGCTTTGAAATTACGAAAGGAACGAAAATTAGACTGTCTAGCCTTAGGTTTGGCTCTGTCTTGAGGCAGGGCATGGCCTTTACCTCCTGATAACTCTCCCCTCGTTGTTTGGTGAAATATGTTCAATTTGTACAGATTGACTTTTATTTAAAGTAGCATCAATACAGTTAGTACATAAATTTCTATTGGGCTCCACTTTGGCTTTAGCACATATAGCACAGATATCTTCCTCTGAATCAGACATGTTTAACACACTTTTCAAGTAATTTACTATAATATGAAAACGTACTGTGCCTATAAGAAGCACAGAAAAAGTTATGACAGTTGAAAATTAATAAACTGAAAAGTTATAGCATCAAATCTTTGTAAAAAACACAATTTTAGCAAAGGATAACTAACCCTGATAGCAGAAAAAAAAAAAATACAGAAATAAACGTTTTTTTATCACAGTCAACTACAATCTCACAGCTCTGCTGTGAGTGATTACCTCCCTCAAAACAAGTTTTGAAGACCCCTGCGTTCTGTAGAGATGAACCGGATCATGCAGGGAAGACAATAAACTTCTGACTGAATTTTTTGATGCGTAGCAAAAGCGCCAAAAAAGGCCCCTCCCCCTCACACATAACAGTGAGAGAGATCAGTAAACTGTCATAAATTAAATAAAACGACTGCCAAGTGGAAAAAAATAGTGCCCAAAACATTTTTTCACCCAGTACCTCAGAAAATTAAACGATTTTACATGCCAGCAAAAAACGTTTAACATTAATAAATTGAGTGTTATTAAAAAGCCTGTTGCTAGTCCCTGCAAATTAGGCTAAAGTTTTATGCATACAGTATAATTCCAGTGAAGTGCCATTCCCCAGAATACTGAAGTGTAAAATATACATACATGACAGCCTGATACCAGTTGCTGCTACTGCATTTAAGGCTGAGTTTACATTATATCGGTATGGCAGAATTTTCTCATCAATTCCATTGTCAGAAAATAATAAGCTGCTACATACCTCTTTGCAGATTAATCTGCCCGCTGTCCCCTGATCTGAAGTTTACCTCTCCTCAGATGGCCGAGAAACAGCAATATGATCTTAACTACTCCGGCTAAAATCATAGAAAAACTCAGGTAGATTCTTCTTCAAATTCTACCAGAGAAGGAATAACACACTCCGGTGCTATTATAAAATAACAAACTTTTGATTGAAGGTATGAAACTAAGTATAATCACCACAGTCCTCTCACACATCCTATCTATTCGTTGGGTGCAAGAGAATGACTGGTAATGGCAGTTAGGGGAGGAGCTATATAGCAGCTCTGCTGGGTGAATCCTCTTGCACTTCCTGTTGGGGAGGAGTTAATATCCCATAAGTAATGGATGATCCGTGGACTGGATACACTTAACAAGAGAAATTGCTAGTCTTCAAGAACAACCAGGTGTTCACGATTATGAAACCATCTAAAGGCTATGAACTCCTACAATTATGGAATCTGCTGCCCCACATAGAGAAAAATCGCAACCCCAGCGCAGCCAACTCAGTGTTTCAGCAAAGGAATGGTCAGCCCCTTCCAACCTATTGAACTGTCTATTGATGATGTGGATCTCAAAGGCGTACTTGCAAGTTTTATGTTATATATAACTGTAGCTGCTGTTTCAATGTAAACTTATTTATAGATTGAGCTTGGTTAAAGTGAGAAGTGCATTTTGACATCACACAGATTAGCAGATGAATGCTGTTCCTCAGGCAATTCTAGCTTACGCATGTTCTTCAGGCGATATGTTTAAATGTAATTTAGATATGTAAGCTTGCCACACGAAGCTGACACGGACGGGGACCAACATACACCCTTTGTAGCTGCAGGCCTAAAATATGTAGTGTCGGGTGGTGGGAGCCCAGCTCGCCTCCCTCTTACATATCACCTCAAACCTAGACTATGACTTACATAAGCCTAGACTACACACATAGCAGACCACGCACCCCCACTCCCATGGTAATATGATGGCATGTATAGCTTCTCTAACCTTATCAAGAAATAGTAGAACCTAAAGTATAAGTTAGGACCTGAGCCCTTTAATTCCTTTTAGAATGCCATCTGAGGAAGAGAGGATGGTTGTAGCCTCAATATAGCAGATGTTCTTAGACCTTATAATATATTGCACTGACGCTCATGTGGACCAGAGTACTTTAAGCATTCGGCAGAGACATCTGCCCTCCCTCAGGCCATAATATGATACCCCACCTAGAGAGATATTGATACTCATTATTTATCTATTTACTTATTTATCTATCATATTACACCTTCACATCAAACAAACCAGCACATCAAGAACAATTTAAGTCTGGATCCTTGGATATGCCCTATCCTCTTTTACATAGGACTTATATAGAGCTAGCTAGAGGTGATACATCCACACAATACCTAGTATTTTGGACAGAGGACACTCTATTTTATTGAAAGACATGGAGAGACTGCACCTAAAATAGACCTAAGGTCATACACTGTTCTACAGTTAGATATTAGTTGATGTTTATGTTATAATGTTGATGGTTGATTTTTTGGTAAATGACACTGTTTTTTCTTTCCTTTCATTATTAATACACTGTCAAATTTGTCCTTATGTTTTTTTTTTATTCTTTACATGCGACAAGCATAATGGCCGTTATTTTAAGAAAATTTTTCTTTTTTTTTTTTATAATTCCTTGCCCACTTATTAACCCTGTACATTTGCGACCTTCCCTCTTCTTTAAAGAATTATATCTTTGGCAGAAAGCCAACAATTATTGCTAACCACCTCCCCCCCCACAACCCACACTCCCTTATTCCCTTCTCTTATAAGGAGCCCCCTCCCTTGAGGAGGACTATTTAAGCAGTTTCTCTAGACAATACCACAATTGCTAGAAAGTTTTCACATTACACCCTTATATAGTGCGATTAGTACTGTGAGAGCAACCCCCCTAGCCGTTCCTACATTTTTCCTCCCCCCCCCCTTTTTTTTTTTTCCTTTCCTCTTCCTGTTGAAGAGCGTATAATTCTACATAAACATGTCCCTAATTTGTACCTCCCATAACGTTAGAGGACTTAACACGCCAAATAAAAGAAGCAGACTTCTGAACTATCTCAACCATGCTAAGTCAAAGGTTGTTTTTTTACAGGAGACACACTGGGTGGATGGCGCACCTGTTCCCTTACATTGTAAGCAATACCCGGTAGTAGAGACAGCCTCCTTTATAGGGAAATCGAGGGGAGTAGCGATTCTGATACACAAAGCCGTACTTTTTGAAAAGCTAAACGCTTACAAGGATCCCCGAGGTAGATATCTAATCCTTAACTGTAAGCTAGATGACGTCCCATATACCCTAGCTAGTTATTATGGCCCAAACTCCAGACAAATAAGAGCGCTCAGGAAATTTTTGAGATTACTTGCCACTCACAAGACTCAAAATTTGTTTTTAGCAGGCGACTTTAACATGATCCTTGATACGACTCTGGATAGACGGTCGCCGAAGCTTAAACCCTGTGACTCTCAGATTTACAGAACTGCAAAACAATTCACCAATCTTATTGCCCAGTATAACTTGTTTGACGCATGGCGATCCCACCATCCATCCTCTAGAGATTACTTCTATTATTCTACTGTTCATAACACATACACCCGAATCGATTATATCCTTTGTGAACCTCGCCTGTTAGACCACATTCATTCAATACACATGCCTGGTTGTACGCGGTCAGACCACTCTCCAATTCAGGTGTCCGTGAGGGCCCCAAACTGTTTGTCTTCTAGACCTTCTTGGAAATTACCTGATTATCTTCTCTCGACTCCTGAACAGATTATGTCCATACAAAAAGGTATCACTGAGTTTCTAGATATTAATGATAATGGAACTGTCAGTGACTTTTGCTTGTGGAGTACCCTTAAGGCATTTATCAGGGGACTTTTTATTAAACTTCAAGCAGACCACAGAAAACAATTAGGAGGGACTTTAGCTCAATTCCATATAGCCCTTCAGGACTTAACCTCCTCCCATATGACTTCGCTAGACCCACAGGTATTATCTCAAATAGACGCTATTAAAGCAAAAATAGAGGCCTTAGAGTCCAGGAGATACCGGGAGCAAATCCGCCATTTCAAACAAACCTTTTATGCCAAGGGTAATAAGGCAGATAGATTACTAGCCAATAAGCTTAGACAACGGACTGCAGAAGCGCGGATCCCATACATTAAATTGACACAGGGCATGGTTCGTCTACTGGTGGACATGGGCAAGGCCTTCGCCAATTATTATTCCTCCCTATATAATTTTAAAAATTCCCCAGACTCTCCTGCACCATCTGTACAACATATTCGAGACTTCTTGGGCTCGCTCCCCCTGTCAACTTTATCTGATGCCCAGAAAGACCTGCTGGATTCCCCCTTCAGTATAAGAGAAGTAGGCTTAACCATTAAAACGTTGAAATCCCACAAAGTTCCAGGCCCAGACGGGTATAGTGCCCTCTTTTACAAAACGTTTCTCCCACAGCTCTCCCCGCTACTTACTAGGGTTTACTCGCTAGCTAGACAATCTGGCTCTCTTCCATCTGAACTGCTAGAAGCAGTTATTGTAACCATCCCAAAACCAGGTAAAGCTCCTAATAAATGTGAACATTTTCATCCCATTTCCTTAATTAACGTGGACATTAAGATCCTAGCCAAACTTATGGCCTCTAGACTAAATCAAGTCCTTCCATCACTATTAGACTGTGACCAAGTGGGTTTCAATCCTGGGAGAGAGGGTCCGGACAATACCCGACGAATCCTCAATATTTATTTTGAGGCTAAGCGGCGGGGCCTTCCTTGTACAACCCTAGATGCAGAAAAGGCCTTCGATAGGGTAAACTGGGCCTACCTATCCGAGGTCCTTTGCAAGTTTGGCTTCCCCCCATATTTTTTCTCATGCGTGAAGGCACTGTACTCCACCCCATCAGCATCGGTTAGAGGTCTGGGGTTCCACTCTCCCACTTTTCCCATTACAAATGGAACACGGCAGGGTTGCCCACTGTCCCCACTGTTATTCACCCTCATCATGGAGCCGCTTGCCGAGGCGATCAGAAATATTTTGGATATTCAAGGGGTGGAGATAGCTTGGTCAATCCAAAAAAACATAATTTATGCTTACCTGATAAATTTATTTCTCTTGTGATGTATCGAGTCCACGGATTCATCCTTACTTGTGGGATATTCTCCTTCCCTACAGGAAGTGGCAGAGAGAGCACCCACAGCAGAGCTGTCTATATAGCTCCCCCCTTAGCTCCACCCCCCAGTCATTCGACCGAAGGCTAGGAAGAAAAAGGAGAAACCATAGGGTGCAGTGGTGACTGAAAGTTTAAAAATAAAAATATATATGCCTGTCTTAAATAAACAGGGCGGGCCGTGGACTCGATACATCACAAAAGAAATAAATTTATCAGGTAAGCATAAATTATGTTTTCTCTTGTAAGATGTATCGAGTCCACGGATTCATCCTTACTTGTGGGATACCAATACCAAAGCTTTAGGACACGGATGAAGGGAGGGAAAAGACAGGGACCTTAAACGGAAGGCACCACTGCTAGTAGAACCTTTCTCCCAAAAATAGCCTCCGAAGAAGCAAAAGTATCAAATTTGTAAAATTTGGAAAAGTATGAAGCGAAGACCAAGTTGCCACCTTACAAATCTGTTCACCAGAAGCCTCATTTTTAAAAGCCCATGTGGAAGCCACAGCTCTAGTAGAATGAGCAGTAATTCTTTCAGGAGGCTGCTGTCCAGCAGTCTCATAGGCCAAACGGATGATGCTTTTCAGCCAAAAGGAAAGAGAGGTAGCCGTAGCCTTTTGGCCTCTCCACTTACCAGAATAAACAACAAACAATGAAGATGTTTGACGGAAATCTTTGGTTGCTTGTAAGTAGAACTTTAAAGCACGAACCACATCAAGATTGTGCAACAGACGTTTCTTTTTTGATGAAGGATTAGGACACAGAGAAGGAACAACAATCTCTTGATTGATATTCTTATTAGAAACAACCTTAGGAAGAAAACCAGGTTTGGTACGCAAAACCACCTTATCTGCATGGAAAATAAGATAAGGGGAATCACACTGTAAAGCAGATAGCTCAGAAACTCTTTGAGCCGAAGAGATAGCAACTAAGAACAAAACTTTCCAAGATAGAAGCTTAATATCTATGGAATGCATAGGTTCAAACGGAACCCCTTGAAGAACTCTAAGGACTAAGTTTAGGCTTCAAGGCGGAGCAACAGGCTTAAATACAGGCTTAATTCTGACCAAAGCCTGACTAAAAGTTTCAACGTCTGGAACATCTACCAGACGTTTGTGTAGTAGGATAGACAAAGCAGATATTTGTCCTTTTAGAGAACTAGCTGATAATCCCTTCTCCAAACCTTCTTGGAGAAAAGACAATATTCTAGGAATCCTAATCTTACTCCACGAGTAACCTTTGGATTCACACCAATAAAGATATTTGCGCCAAATCTTATGATAGATCTTCCTGGTGACAGGTTTTCTAGCCTGAATCAATGACCGACTCAGAGAACCCACGCTTTGATAGAATTAGGCGTTCAATCTCCAAGCAGTCAGACGCAGAGAAACTAGATTTGGATGCGAGAACGGACCTTGGATTAGAAGGTCCCGCCTCATTGGCAGGGTCCACGGTGGAACCAAGGACATGCCCACTGGGTCTGCATACCAAGTCCTGCGTGGCCACGCAGGTGCTATCAGAATCACCAAAGCTCTCTCCTGCTTGATTCTGGCAACCAGACGTGGGAGGAGAGAAAGCTGTGGAAATACGTAGACCAGATTGAAGGACCAAGGTACTGCTAGAGCATCTATCAGTACTGCCTTGGGATCCCGGTACCTGGACCCGTAACGAGGAAGTTTGGCATTCTGAAGCAGCGCCATCAGATCCAATTCTGGTGTGCCCCATAGCTGAATCAGCTGAGCAAATACCTCCGGATGGAGTTCCCACTCCCCCGGATGAAAAGTCTGACAACTTAGAAAATCCGCCTCCCAGTTCTCTACTCCTGGAATGTGGATTGCTGAGAGATGGCAAGAGTGATCTTCTGCCCATCGGATTATTTTGGTTACCTCCATCATCGCTAGAGAACTCCTTGTTCCTCCTTGATGATTGATATAAGCTACAGTCGTAATGTTGTCCGACTGAAACCTAATGAATTTGGCTGCAGCAAGCTGAGGCCACGCCTGAAACGCCTTGAATATCACTCTCAGTTCTAGGCTGTTTATCAGAAGAAGAGATTCCTCCCGAGACCATAAGCCCTGTGCTTTCAGGGAGTTCCAGACTGCACCCCAGCCTAGCAGGCTGGCATCTGTCATTACAATGAGCCACTCTGGCCTGTGGAAGTACATTCCCTGAGACAGGTGATCCTGAGACAACCACCAGAGAAGAGAATCTCTGGTCTCCTGGTCCAGATGCAGTTGAGGAGATAAATCTGCATAATCCCCATTCCACTGTATGAGCATGCATAGTTGCAGTGGTCTGAGGTGTAGGCGGGCAAAAGGAACTATGTCCATTGCTGCTACCATGAGTCCGATTACCTCCATACACTGAGCCACAGATGGCCAAGGAATGGAATGATGAGTTTGGCAAGAGGTTAAGAGTTTTGATTTTCTGACCTCCGTCAGAAATATTTTCATTTCTACCGAATCTATCAGAGTCCCTAGAAAGGAAACTCTTGTAAGAGGGAAGAGAGAACTCTTTTTTATGTTCACCTTCCACCCGTGAGATCTCAGAAAAGCCAACACAATGTCCGTGTGAGACTTGGCTAGCTGAAAAGTCGACGCCTGGATTAAGATGTCGTCTAGATAAGGCGCCATTGCTATGCCCCGAGGTCGTAGAACCGTCAGAAGGGACCCTAGCACCTTTGTGAAAATTCTTGGAGCCGTGGCTAACCCAAAGGGAAGAGCCACAAACTGGTAATGTCTGTCTAGAAAGGCAAATCTGAGAACTTGATGATGATTTCTGTGAATAGGGATGTGTAGATACGCATCCTTTAAGTCCACGGTAGTCATATATTGACCTTCCTGGATCAGAGGCACAATAGTCCGAATGGTTTCCATCTTGAATGATGGAACTTTGAGGAACTTGTTTAGAATTTTGAGATCCAAGATTGGTCTGAAAGTTCCCTCTTTTTTGGGAACCACAAACAGGATTGAGTAGAACTCTAGCCCCTGTTCCTCTTTTGGGACTGGGCGGATCACCCCTATGGTAAGAAGATCTTCTACAAAGCGTAAGAATGCCTCTCTCTTTATCTGGTTTACAGACAATTGAGAAATATGAAATCTCCCCCTTGGAAGGGAGTCTTTGAATTCCAGAAGATATCCCTGGGACACAATTTCTAAAGCCCAGGGATCGTGAACATCTCTTGCCCAAGCCTGAGCGAAGAGAGAGAGTCTGCCCCCTACTAGATCCAGTCCCGGATCAGGGGCTACCCCTTCATGCTGTCTAAGAGGCAGCTGCAGGCTTTTTGGCCTGTTTACCCTTGTTCCAAGCCTGGTTAGGTCTCCAGACTGATTTGGATTGGGCAAAATTCCCCTCTTGCTTTGTAGCAGAGGAAGCTGAAATGGAACCACTCTTGAAGTTCCGAAAGGAACGAAAATTATTTTGTTTGATCTTCATTTTATTTGATCTATCCTGAGGAAGGGCATGACCTTTCCCTCCAGTGATGTCTGAAATAATCTCTTTCAGTTCAGGCCCGAATAGGGTCTTTCCTTTGAAAGGGATGTTCAAAAGTTTAGATTTAGATGACACATCAGCAGACCAGGACTTAAGCCATAACGCCCTGCGTGCTAAAATGGCAAAACCTGAATTCTTTGCCGCTAATTTAGCCAGTTGAAAAGCGGCATCTGTAATAAAAGAATTAGCCAACTTAAGGGCCTTGATTCTGTCCATAATCTCCTCTAATAGAGTCTCCATCTGAAGACAGAGCCTCTTCTAGAGCCTCAAACCAGAAAGCAGCTGCAGTAGTTAAAGGAACAATGCACGCAATAGGTTGGAGAGAAAAACTCTGATGAACAAAAATTTTCTTCAGGAGACCCTCTAATTTTTTATCCATAGGATCTTTGAAAGCACAACTGTCTTCGATAGGTATAGTTGTACGCTTAGACAGAGTGGAAATAGCTCCCTCCACCTTAGGAACTGTCTGCCACGAGTCCCGCATGGTGTCAGATATGGGAAACATTTTCTTAAAAACAGGAGGGGGAGAGAACGGAATACCTGGTCTATCCCACTCCTTAGTAATAATATTCACAATCCTCTTAGGGACTGGAAAAACATTAGTGTAAACAGGAACCTCTAAGTATTTATCCATTTTACACAATTTCTCTGGAACCACTATAGGGTCACAATCATCTAGAGTCGCTAATACCTCCCTGAGCTATAAGCGGAGGTGTTCAAGCTTAAATTTAAAGGCCATCATATCAGAATCTGTCTGAGGAAGCGTCTTTCCTGAATCAGAAATTTCTCCCTCAGATAAAAAATCCCTCACCCCTACTTCAGAGCATTGTGAGGGCATATCAGATACGGCTACTAAAGCGTCAGACGGCTCCGCATTTTTTCTAAGCCCAGAGCTGTCCCGCTTTCCTTGTAAACCAGGCAGTTTAGATAAAACCTCTGTGAGGGTTGTATTCATAACTGTGGCCATGTCTTGTAAAGTAAAAGAATTTGACGCACTAGAGGTACTTGGCGTCACTTGTGCGGGCGTTACTGGTTGTGACACTTGGGGAGGGCTAGATGGCAAACCCTCATTTACTTCGGACTGAGAATCATCTATTGCTCTATTTTTAAGTGCTAATATATGTTCTTTATAGTTTATAGACATATCAGTACAATTGGGACACATTCTAAGAGGGGGTTCCACAATGGCTTCCAAACATATTAAACAAGGATTTTCCTTGGTGTCAGACATGTTAAACAGACTAGTAATGTAACAAGCAAGCTTGGAAAACACTGTAATCAAAGTAAAAAACACTTAGAAATAAAACGGTACTGTGCCTTTAAGGGAAAAAAAGCTGCATCAGTTCTGCAAAACAGTGTAAAAAAGCAGTAAACTTAACGAAATTTTAACAGTAGCATTATAAAGACTTAGTAACTATGCACAGCTATGCAAATAAACAATTAACCCCTTAATGGCAAAAACGGATTGAAAAAACGTTAAACCCAGTAAAAAAGACTTTCAGCACCTTGCCACAGCTCTGCTGTGGCTCCTACCTGCCCTTCAGAACAATTTGTGGGGGAAAAAACTTCTTTAACAGCCCTCAAACACAGCAGGAAACTCAGGAGAAGCAGTGATATGTCTCAGAGGAAAGGAAACTGCGCAACTGAGGCGCGAAAATAGGCCCTTCCCACCTTACTCGATGTTTTGAGGCCTATCAGAGAAACACCAGAGTGTCTCTTAATTAACCATGTGAGTTACAAAACTCAAAACCAAGCCACAATGACCCCTTTAGTCCCTTCAAAAAACGTTATAAATGCATCAATAAACGAAACTTTTTTTTTTTCCAACAGTGTCACCAGCCCTTTAGTCCCTTCAGAAAACGTTATAATTGCATCAATAAACAAAACGTTTTTTCTTAACATTGTCACCAGTAACTAATGAGCCCTTCAAGCAAGCTGAAATTCCTATTAGAATGTCTGAATACAGCTTACCCTTCCCTCATTGGGATATTGCCAGCCTTTTCTAGAATTAAAACAGTCTGTCTAGAAAAATATAGACTGAACATACCTCATATGCAGCTTAGCCTGCAAACTGTTCTCCCAACTGAAGTTTTCCAGTACTCTTCAGGCCTTGTGAGAACAGCAGTGGATCTTAGTTACAAAGTGCTAAGATCATCATCCTCCTTGCAGAAATCTTCATCCCTTTTCTGCCAGAGAGTAAATAGTACACACCAGTACCATTTAAAATAATAAACTTTTGCTTGAGAAATAAAAAACTAACATTATAGTCACCACATAGCTCTTTGCCCTTCCTAGCAGTTAAGCAGGCAGAGAGAATGACTGGGGGGTGGAGCTAAGAGGGAAGATATATAGACAGCTCTGCTGTGGGTGCTCTCTCTGCCACTTCCTGTAGGGAAGGAGAATATCCCACAAGTAAGGATGAATCCGTGGACTGGATACATCTTACAAGAGAAAACGCGTTATTCGCAGATGATCTGACCATATTTCTGGGTAACCCCTCCTACTCCCTCCCCGTTCTCTTTAATTTGTTACACCACTTCGGCCAAATTAGTTTCTACAAACTTAGGC
This sequence comes from Bombina bombina, assembly GCF_027579735.1. Classification (NCBI taxonomy): domain Eukaryota; kingdom Metazoa; phylum Chordata; class Amphibia; order Anura; family Bombinatoridae; genus Bombina; species Bombina bombina. The sequence continues at coordinate 352,552,542 of NC_069500.1, forward strand.
CTAGATTTGGAGTTCGGCGGTAGCCGTCAAAACCAGCGTTAGAGGCTCCTAACGCTGGTTTTGGCCGCCCGCTGGTATTTGGAGTCAGTGATTAAAGGGTCTAACGCTCACTTTTCAGCCGCGACTTTTCCATACCGCAGATCCCCTTACGTCAATTGCGTATCCTATCTTTTCAATGGGATCTTTCTAACGCCGGTATTTAGAGTCGTTTCTGAAGTGAGCGTTAGAGCTCTAACGACAAAACTCCAGCCGCCTGAAAATAGCAGGAGTTAAGAGCTTTCTGGGCTAACGCCGGTTCATAAAGCTCTTAACTACTGTACCCTAAAGTACACTAACACCCATAAACTACCTATGTACCCCTAAACCGAGCTCCCCCCACATCGCCGCCACTCGATTAAAATTTTTAACCCCTAATCTGCCGACCGCCACCTACGTTATACTTATGTACCCCTAATCTGCTGCCCCTAACCCCGCCGACCCCTGTATTACATTTATTAACCCCTAACCTGCCCCCCACAACATCGCCGCCAGCTACTTAAAATAATTAACCCCTAATCTTCCGACCGCAAAGCGCCGCCACCTACGTTATCCCTATGTACCCCTAATCTGCTACCCCTAACACCGCCGACCCCTATATTATATTTATTAACCCCTAATCTGCCCCCCACAACGTCGCCGACACCTGCCTACACTTATTAACCCCTAATCTGCCGAGCGGACCTGAGCGCTACTATAATAAAGTTATTAAACCCCTAACCCGCCTCACTAACCCTATCATAAATAGTATTAACCCCTAATCTGCCCTCCCTAACATCGCCGACACCTACCTTCAATTATTAACCCCTAATCTGACGACCGGAGCTCACCGCTATTCTAATAAATGTATTAACCCCTAAAGCTAAGTCTAACCCTAACACTAACACCCCCCTAACTTAAATATAATTTACATCTAACGAAATAAATTAACTCTTATTAAATAAATTATTCCTATTTAAAGCTAAATACTTACCTGTAAAATAAATCCTAATATAGCTACAATATAAATTATAATTATATTATAGCTATTTTAGGATTAATATTTATTTTACAGGCAACTTTGTAATTATTTTAACCAGGTACAATAGCTATTAAATAGTTAAGAACTATTTAATAGTTACCTAGTTAAAATAATTACAAATTTACCTGTAAAATAAATCCTAACCTAAGATATAATTAAACCTAACACTACCCTATCAATAAAATAATTAAATAAACTACCTACAATTACCTACAATTAACCTAACACTACACTAGCAATAAATTAATTAAACACAATTGCTACAAATAAATACAATTAAATAAACTAGCTAAAGTACAAAAAATAAAAAAGAACTAAGTTACAAAAAATAAAAAATATTTACAAACATAAGAAAAATATTACAACAATTTTAAACTAATTACACCTACTCTAAGCCCCCTAATAAAATAACAAAGCCCCCCAAAATAAAAAATTCCCTACCCTATTCTAAATTAAAAAAGTTACAAGCTCTTTTACCTTACCAGCCCTGAACAGGGCCCTTTGCGGGGCATGCCCCAAGAATTTCAGCTCTTTTGCCTGTAAAAGAATAAATACAATACCCCCCCCCAACATTACAACCCACCACCCACATACCCCTAATCTAACCCAAACCCCCTTAAATAAACCTAACACTAAGCCCCTGAAGATCTTCCTACCTTGTCTTCACCATACCAGGTTCACAGATCCGTCCAGTCTCCAACATCTTCATCCAACCCAAGCGGGGGTTGGCGATCCATCATCCGGTGCTGAAGAGGTCCAGAAGAGGCTCCAAAGTCTTCCTCCTATCCGGCAAGAAGAGGACATCCGGACCGGCAAACATCTTCTCCAAGCGGCATCTTCGATCTTCTTCCATCCGGTGCGGAGCGGGTCCATCTTGAAGCAGGCGACGCGGATCCATCCTCTTCTTCCGTTGTCTCCCGACTAATGACGGTTCCTTTAAGGGACGTCATCCAAGATGGCGTCCCTCGAATTCCGATTGGCTGATAGGATTCTATCAGCCATGCGGAATTAAGGTAGGAATTTTCTGATTGGCTGATGGAATCAGCCAATCAGAATCAAGTTCAATCCGATTGGCTGATCCAATCAGCCAATCAGATTGAGCTCGCATTCTATTGGCTGATCGGAACAGCCAATAGAATGCGAGCTCAATCTGATTGGCTGATTGGATCAGTCAATCGGATTGAACTTGATTCTGATTGGCTGATTCCATCAGCCAATCAGAAAATTCCTACCTTAATTCCGATTGGCTGATAGAATCCTATCAGCCAATCGGAATTCGAGGGACGCCATCTTGGATGACGTCCCTTAAAGGAACCGTCATTAGTCGGGAGACAACGGAAGAAGAGGATGGATCCGCGTCGCCTGCTTCAAGATGGACCCGCTCCGCACCGGATGGAAGAAGATCGAAGATGCCGCTTGGAGAAGATGTTTGCCGGTCCGGATGTCCTCTTCTTGCCGGATAGGAGGAAGACTTTGGAGCCTCTTCTGGACCTCTTCAGCACCGGATAATGGATCGCCAACCCCCGCTTGGGTTGGATGAAGATGTTGGAGCCAGGACGGATCGGTGAACCTGGGATGGGGAAGACAAGGTAGGAAGATCTTCAGGGTCTTAGTGTTAGGTTTATTTAAGGGGGGTTTGGGTTAGATTAGGGGTGGTGGGGTTGTAATGTTGGGGGGGGGGGTATTGTATTTATTCTTTTACAGGCAAAAGAGCTGAAATTCTTGGGGCATGCCCCGCAAAGGGCCCTGTTCAGGGCTGGTAAGGTAAAAGAGCTTGTAACTTTTTTAATTTAGAATAGGGTAGGGAATTTTTTATTTTGGGGGGCTTTGTTATTTTATTAGGGGGCTTAGAGTAGGTGTAATTAGTTTAAAATTGTTGTAATATTTTTCTTATGTTTGTAAATATTTTTTTATTTTTTGTAACTTAGTTCTTTTTTATTTTTTGTACTTTAGCTAGTTTATTTAATTGTATTTATTTGTAGCAATTGTGTTTAATTAATGTATTGCTAGTGTAGTGTTAGGTTAATTGTAGGTAATTGTAGGTAGTTTATTTAATTAATTTATTGATAGGGTAGTGTTAGGTTTAATTATATCTTAGGTTAGGATTTATGTTACAGGTAAATTTGTTATTATTTTAACTAGGTAACTATTAAATAGTTCTTAACTATTTAATAGCTATTGTACCTGGTTAAAATAATTACAAAGTTGCCTGTAAAATAAATATTAATCCTAAAATAGCTACAATGTAATTATAATTTATATTGTAGCTATATTAGGATTTATTTTACAGGTAAGTATTTAGCTTTAAATAGGAATCATTTATTTAATAAGAGTTAATTAATTTCGTTAGATGTAAATTATATTTAAGTTATGGGGGTGTTAGTGTTAGGGTTAGACTTAGCGTTAGGGGTTAATACATTTATTAGAATAGCGGTGAGCTCCGCTCGGAAGATTAGGGGTTAATAATTGAAGGTAGGTGTCGGCGATGTTAGGGAGGGCAGATTAGGGGTTAATACAATTTATGATAGGGTTAGTGAGGCGGATTAGGGGTTAATAACTTTATTATAGTAGCGCTCAGGTACGCTCGGCAGATTAGGAGTTAATAAGTGTAGGCAGGTGTCGGCGACGTTGAGGGGGGCAGATTAGGGGTTAATAAATATAATATAGGGGTCGGCGGTGTTAGGGGCAGCAGATTAGGGGTACATAGGGATAACGTAGGTTGCGGCGGTTTATGGAGCGCCAGATTAGGGGTTAAAAAAATATGCAGGGGTCAGCGATAGCGGGGGCGGCAGATTAGGGGTTAATAAGTGTAAAGCTAGGGGTGTTTAGACTCGGGGTACATGTTAGAGTGTTAGGTGCAGACGTAGGAAGTGTTTCCCCATAGGAAACAATGGGGCTGCGTTAGGAGCTGAACGCTGCTTTTTTGCAGGTGTTAGGTTTTTTTTCAGCTCAAACAGCCCCATTGTTTCCTATGGGAGAATCGTGCACGAGCACGTTTTTGAGGCCGGCCGCGTCCGTAAGCAACTCTGGTATCGAGAGTTGCATTTGCGGTAAAAATGCTCTACGCTTCTTTTTTGGAGCCTAACGCAGCATTTGTTTGAACTCTCGATACCAGAGTTAAATTTATGGTGCGGCCAGAAAAAAGCCTGCGGAGCGTTAACAGCCCTTTTACCGCCAAACTCCAAATCTAGGCCTACATGTTAACAAAACTGACGCTTATGCCATTAATGTATCAGACAAGGAGCTTGCAGCTCTTAGGAAAACATATTTGTTTAATTGGTCCCAACACAAAATCAAACATTTAGGAGTGTTTCTTTCTTGCAATATTTCCACCATAATTGAGTCCAATTTTAACCCCTTATTACAACATTTTCAAAAAAGCGCTGATAAATGGGATGTCCCTTGTATCTCCTGGATGGGTCGCATAGCAGCGTTCAAGATGGTCCTACTCCCAAAACTTACATACCTGTTCCGATCACTTCCTATCCCAATTCCTAAATCCCTTATAAGCAAATTTCAACAAGTGTGTAATAGATACATCTGGAGGAATAAACACCCTAGAGTAGCTACCAGAATAATGCAGCAACTGCTCCTCAGTAGGGGCGCGGGCGCCCCCAGCTTAACTTTCTATCATGAAGCCTCCAGATTAGCCCACATCCTCTCCCGGAACGTACTACCAGGCAATAGCAAGTGGCATCTCCTAGAACAAACAACACTACTTAGTTCACTTAGGCTATCAGATCTTATATGGCTGCCCAAACATGTCAGGACCTCCTACAAGATTCAAAACAATAATTATCACACACGCCCTTCACTTCTGGGACAGTATTAGTTCGCTAACACAAATCGCCCCTCATCCCTCCCCTATTCATTCCCTTGCAGGCCTTTTGGCTGCTCTTAAGGACTCACATTTAAATCTGTGGCAAGAATACCGCATTAATTGCATTGCCGATCTGTTCCCTAATGGATGTTTCATTACAACATCACAATTTAACATTACCTACAGCCCTCCGCCCATCTTGCGGTTTGAATTCTGGAGGCTTCTCGAGCACTTGCGGGAACCCACCAACTGGGAAAAAAGATGGATTAATAGTACCAAGACTCCTCGAGCACTTTCAATTTCTTATCGGGATTTGCTGAACTCCCCTACTTTCCTCAAATCAGCTTACATTATGACCTGGGAGAGATCTCTCCACTTCTATGCTGAGCAAGATGAGTGGTCCAGAGCAGTTACGCTTACTAAACAGGCCCTCCACTGCATTACCCTGCTAGAATTGTACATTAAAGTCTGCACACAGTGGTATCTCACACCACTTAGACTTTTTAAAATTTCACTCCTAAATTCCCCACTATGCTGGAGGGGATGCGTATTGGTGGGATCGCAGGCTCACATATGGTGGGAGTGCCCGGCACTACAGCCCTTCTGGAATGAGATCTCACATAAATGTATAAAACTAGACCCCCTCTTAGGGACTTCCCCACAAACTGTTCTATTTCACATAGATATTAAAACATCATCGACTCTGACGGACTTTCTCAGCATATATTCTTTTTTTTTTTTTTTTTAATTTCTATTTTATTATTATTAAGCCATTTGGGATACAGAAGAAAAAAAAGGATATTTACATATCAATAACATATTTGGGGTATCAATACAAGATGTACACCATCATATATGGTTAGGGAATAAGCAAACAGAAAAGAAAAAAAAGATACATAGCCTAAACAATCCCTTTTACCTTATTATTTCAATTAACATAACTTTCTGTCTTTTCCAAATGGTTACTTTTCCTGCCTATATTAGAACATAAAAAAAAAAAAAAAGGAAAAAAAGAAAAAACCTAGATAATCAGAGGTAATTCATTCCTCAATATAGCGTTTAGGACGTATTCCGTAGATCTAAACGGATATATAATTTTCTTCTGTACTTCTATTGGTTGAAAAAGAATAAAAATTTCCCATTTTTTAAAAAAGCTTACAACTTCTTTATCTTTATCGTGATCTATCAGACATTGTTCCATCGTCATTTGTTGAAATATCTGCTTGTTAAGTTCAGCTATAGATGGTGATTTTTTCGAGATCCATGTTTTTAACAAGAGAAACCTGGCTACCCCTATTACCGTTTCAATAAATAGCTTATTTTTAACTCTCTCTGCTGCGGAGAATAAAAAAAATACTAAGTCACGATGTACAGTTGTCTCTACTTTTAATATTTTGGAGAGCCAATAGCTTATTTTGATCCAATATTGATTTACTATTGTACAGCCCCAAAAATAGTGGAGGATATCAGCACTACTACTACCACATTTTGGACACTTATCTTTCATTTTACTATTCCATCTTGACATTAATGAGGGTGTCAAGTATGTCTGATTTAAAGGGACAGTCTAGGCCAAAATAAAATTTAATGATTCAGATAGAGCATGTCATTTTAAACCATTTTCCAATTTACTTTTATTACCAATTTTGCTTTGTTCTCTTGGTATTCTTAGTTGAAAGCTTAACCTAGGAGGTTCACATGCTAATTTCTTAGACCTTGAAGCCCACCTCTTTCAGATTGCATTTTAACAGTTTTTCACCACTAGAGGGTATTAGTTCACATATTTCATATAGATAACACTGTGCTCGTGCACGTGAAGTTATCTGGGAGCAGGCACTGATTGGCTAGACTGCAACTCTGTCAAAAGAACTGAAAAAAGGGGCAGTTTGCAGGGGCTTAGATACAAGATAATCACAGAGGTTAAAAGTATATTATTATAACTGTGTTGGTTATGCAAAACTGGGAAATGGGTAATAAAGGGATTATCTATCTTTTAAAACAATAAAAATTCTGGTGTAGACTGTCCCTTTAATATATTGATATGTGCTTCTCTGTAATTGGTAGATATAAAATTTTTATTTATTCTAGTAATACTGTACTGAATGATTTCCTCGTTACATTCTGTTAGCCTTTTCATGTGCCATTTTTTAACAATCAGTTGCAAATTTGATTGTCCCTCCTGTAATGTAACATCTCCTATCTTACATAATTCAAGCTTCACTGAGAATTTAGGCCAACTCCATTCTTCCATTTGAATTATTAACAACTTGTTGACTAGATTCCTTATTTGAAGATATGCGAAAAAATTCTTGCTAGGTAAATTAAATTTGCATCTAATTATTTCAAATGTTTTTATCTGCGGTATAACCATATTAAAGTTAATCAGTTGATTAATATCTCTCAGTCCCTTCCTTTTCCATCTATGGAACACAGCTGATTTTAATGCTTCAGGAAATGGGGGGTAGCCTATTATTGGTAAATGATTAGATACTGCATATTCAACCTTAAGATTTTTACAATGCTGCTGCCATGCTTTAATAACTCCCATGACTGACCTGTAATTTTTGATCTCCTTTGGAATGTCTTTTCCTTGTGTATGTAAAAGCGCTATTAACGAAAATGGCTTTACTATCCCCTTTTCTAAGGCTTTAGCTGTGTAATATTCTTCGTCTATCAGCCATTAAGCTGCTATTTTAGTCAAACACGCTATATTATATTTGTCTAAATCTGGGAGAGCCAATCCTCCGCATTCTTTCGGATATGATAATATTTTAAGTGATAGTCTCTTCCTTTTTCCACCCCATAAAAATTCTGTCATCTTTTTATTAAATATTTTAATATCCACTTTCTTTATGAGAAGCGGAAGATTCTGTAGTTTGTATAAAATTTTTGGAAAAGCAATCATCTTTATTAAACCAATTTTCCCTGATAGTGCTAGCGGTAAGTGTTTCCAAACAGTAAGCTGCTCGTATATCTTTTGGAGAATTGGCTTAAAGTTCAGATCATACCACAGACCCGGGTTCCTATTTAGAATAATACCCAGATATGTGATCTGATCTACAACTCTAAATGGACTCTCCCCCGTCGATTTCCCTTTCCTATCTAACCATAATAGCTCTGTTTTATTAATATTTACCTTATATCCCGAGAATGAACTATATCCTTCTATGATTCCCATTAGTTTCGGAATATTCTGCTTGGTATTTCTTAGGAAAATTAACACGTCATCTGCATATAATTTTTTCCTCGATACCTTTACGTAATACTCCTTGCAAATCCTGTCGTATTTTAATAGCCAATGGTTCGATAGATAGATTAAATAAAAGGGGCGAGAGCGGGCAGCCTTGCCTAGTACCTCTTTCCAGTCTGATTTCTGCAGATTCTATTCCATTTACAGAAATCAATGATAAAGGGTTTTTGTATATTGCTTTGATATAGTTCAGGAGGGGTCCTGAGAAACCAAATTTAATTAGAGATGTAAATAAATGGTCCCATTGAACAGCATCAAACGCTTTTCAGCATCTATTGATATTAATGCTGCATCTTGATTTAGATCATTAAATCTTTCAGTTTGGTTCCTAAAATATTCTATAATAATACAGTACATACTTTACGTATATTTACAACTGAACTTCGACCATTCATAAAGCCCACCTGATTGTGGTGGATAATTTTAGTTAAAAAGTTTTTAAGTCTCTCCGCTACTATTGATGCTAGAATTTTATAATCTGCATTTAGCAGAGATATGGGTCTATATGATTCTGGTTTTTCGGGATCCCTACCTTTCTTATAGATCATAATTGTAACTGCTTTAGAAAAGTTACTTGATATTGCCCCGTTCTCTATATAATAAAAATTAAATAACTTCGTCAGGCATGGAACAATTTCTTTACTTAATATTTTATAGAACTCCGCTGGAAGTTGGTCTGGCCCCGGGGCTTTATCTAATTTAATCTTATGGATAGTCGCCTCCACTTCCTCTTCTGTGATTGGTTGATTAATATACTCTATTTCATCTGGTGATGAACTTGGAGTGACTATACTATCCCAAAAAAGCGCCTTATTGAATCTATCTATCTTGCATGTACTATAGAATTCTCGGAAAATTTGGTGAAAAATCTTATTAATATCTACAGGGTTATATATATACTTATCTTCTACTTTTATTGAATGAATAACATTTGATTTTTTCTCCGACTTTGCGATTTTGGCTAGATAGCTACCTGTTTTATTTCCAAATTTTAAATATCTTGCCTTGTGTTTTAAATCTTCTCTCATAGATTCTTGAAGAAAGAATGTATACCTTTCTTGTTTCGTCTGTATATATCTACCCCAGTTATTTTTAGAAGTGTTTTGGAGATATCTATTATACGCATTTGTTAATTGCGCAGTTAATTGTTCCTCCCTCCTCTTCCTCTTTTTTTTAAATCGCACCATATAGCTGACTATTTCGCCCCTTAATACCGCTTTTGCTGTTTCCCATAAAATTTCTACGCGATTCTCATACTCTTTATTTAGATTTAGGAATACATTCCATCTTTCTTTCAGCATTGCTATAAAAGAGACATTTTTCAGCATATATTTAGGGAAGTAAAAAGAATTTTGCTTGGGGGATTTAGTATTCAGCTTGTCCATACAGATTTCTAGTGTTATAGGTGCATGGTCTGAAATTGTAAATTCTTTAATATCGGCTTTGAACTTTTTCTATCTATTGGGAACCTGGGCATCAGATTAAAGTCCCCAGCAATTATTAGGTTGTCATCAACATAATTTAACAAAAGAGCCTGCAACCTGCCCCAAAATTCCAAATCCAACGTATTTGGCCCGTATATATTACATAACGGGAATATCTTTTTTCTTATTTCAATTTTAACAATTAAATAGCATGCATTTTCATCTACTTTGACTTCCAATATATTATATTCAAGTTTATTATTTAATAAGATGGCCACTCCCTTTTTCCTTTCGGTGCAGGGCATGGCCACTATTTATTTTACCCAATTGGTTTTTAGTTTGATTAATTCTGATGACGATAATCTGACTTCTTGGAGGAAGGCAATATCTGTTTTTAATTTTTTAAAATGCTTAAGAATTGTCTTTCTTTTAATTGGTGAGAGAATTCCCCCAACATTCCATGACGTGAGATGTATTATATTCTTTAAACCAGAAGCCATATTAAAATTCTAAAATTACTACCTCTGTCTTAGTGAACAGAGAATATTCTTGCTATATATCATAAATACTTTGTATGTCCTACAACAACAAAAAAAAAAGAAAGAAAGAAAAAACAACAGAGAAATAAAACCTTAGCACCCTCTACAGACCAATTATTCATTACCACATTCTTTCTGAAGAAATTGTTTCGCTTCATCACTATCTTGAAAAGATTTAAAACCTGTTTTCCCTGCTACCTTAAGTACAGGGAGTGCAGAATTATTAGGCAAATGAGTATTTTGACCACATCATCCTTTTTATGCATGTTGTCTTACTCCAAGCTGTATAGGCTCGAAAGCCTACTACCAATTAAGCATATTAGGTGATGTGCATCTCTGTAATGAGAAGGGGTGTGGTCTAATGACATCAACACCCTATATCAGGTGTGCATAATTATTAGGCAACTTCCTTTCCTTTGGCAAAATGGGTCAAAAGAAGGACTTGACAGGCTCAGAAAAGTAAAAAATAGTGAGATATCTTGCAGAGGGATGCAGCACTCTTAAAATTGCAAAGCTTCTGAAGCGTGATCATCGAACAATCAAGCGTTTCATTCAAAATAGTCAACAGGGTCGCAAGAAGCGTGTGGAAAAACCAAGGCGCAAAATAACTGCCCATGAACTGAGAAAAGTCAAGCGTGCAGCTGCCAAGATGCCACTTGCCAACAGTTTGGCGATATTTCAGAGCTGCAACATCACTGGAGTGCCCAAAAGCACAAGGTGTGCAATACTCAGAGACATGGCCAAGGTAAGAAAGGCTGAAAGACGACCACCACTGAACAAGACACACAAGCTGAAACGTCAAGACTGGGCCAAGAAATATCTCAAGACTGATTTTTCTAAGGTTTTATGGACTGATGAAATGAGAGTGAGTCTTGATGGGCCAGATGGATGGGCCCGTGGCTGGATTGGTAAAGGGCAGAGAGCTCCAGTCCGACTCAGACGCCAGCAAGGTGGAGGTGGAGTACTGGTTTGGGCTGGTATCATCAAAGATGAGCTTGTGGGGCCTTTTCGGGTTGAGGATGGAGTCAAGCTCAACTCCCAGTCCTACTGCCAGTTTCTGGAAGACACCTTCTTCAAGCAGTGGTACAGGAAGAAGTCTGCATCCTTCAAGAAAAACATGATTTTCATGCAGGACAATGCTCCATCACACGCGTCCAAGTACTCCACAGCGTGGCTGGCAAGAAAGGGTATAAAAGAAGAAAATCTAATGACATGGCCTCCTTGTTCACCTGATCTGAACCCCATTGAGAACCTGTGGTCCATCATCAAATGTGAGATTTACAAGGAGGGAAAACAGTACACCTCTCTGAACAGTGTCTGGGAGGCTGTGGTTGCTGCTGCACGCAATGTTTATGGTGAACAGATCAAAACACTGACAGAATCCATGGATGGCAGGCTTTTGAGTGTCCTTGCAAAGAAAGGTGGCTATATTGGTCACTGATTTGTTTTTGTTTTGTTTTTGAATGTCAGAAATGTATATTTGTGAATGTTGAGATGTTATATTGGTTTCACTGGTAAAAATAAATAATTGAAATGGGTATATATATTTTTTTTTGTTAAGTTGCCTAATAATTATGCACAGTAATAGTCACCTGCACACACAGATATCCCCCTAAAATAGCTAAAACTAAAAACAAACTAAAAACTACTTCCAAAAATATTCAGCTTTGATATTAATGAGTTTTTTGGGTTCATTGAGAACATGGTTGTTGTTCAATAATAAAATTAATCCTCAAAAATACAACTTGCCTAATAATTCTTCACTCCCTGTATTGCCGGGTATATCACAAAAGCCTGTAAACCTTTCTAAATAAATTGAGAGCATAATTGTGACATTATTTTCCTTTTGTTCGACGTTTCTATAGAAAACTCTTGAAATATTAGTACTTTTCTTTCATCCACTGTTAGTGGTTCAGAAAGTTTTTTATAGTGCTTCAAAATTTCTATTTTGTCCTTATAGTTCAGGAGTTTTACTATAACTGGTCTTGGAGGATATCTGTTTAGAGGCAAATCTTCCAAATTCTGTCTACTGGCGCCTATTCTATGTACTCGCTCGGCTATTATTTCCAGACCTTCTTTTTGGATACCTAAGCACCTTGGTATTTCTTTACTAATTAATATCTCTAGGTCTTGTTTTACATATTTTTGGGTATACCAATAAATCTTAAATTATTTCTTCTTGCTCTGTCTTCTGCCATATCAGCTCTATCTTGCAGTTTTGTGATTTTATCATTAAGTGTATCAATCAAATTACTTTTAGCATACATCTGGTCCTCAAGCTCAGAGATACGGCTTTCTGCCTCTCCTACTCTCATGTTAAATTGTTTTAACTCATTTGTCACCACTGATAAATCCAACCTTATTTTATCAAATTGCGGCATTAATAAAGCAGATATCTGTGTTATTAATATTTGTGTGTCTATAGTTCTCTGGCACTTGTTCAGTTATATTTTTATTCCTGTTTCTCTCTCTGTTTTTAGTAGCCATTGTTACTGGTGATTTATCTTTTAAATTGTGAACAAATTTTTCCATTAGTATAGTGAATTCTCAGGGAGAAGGAAGAAGAGAAAAAAAGTAAAAAAATAAAAATATATAAATTCAGGGGGAAACCCCTTAGGAAGACTGAGCTCAGCTCAGACTGTGTTAATAAAAATGCTCTAATTGAGTGCAATGTGAGGAGAGAAAAAAAAAAAGGGTCAAGTGCTAGTATAAGGTCTCTTGTGTAGTGTTTTGTGCTCAAAACAGGTGAAAAATAACTGTGTACTAATTAAGTGTTATATGTCCAGAAAAAAAAAAAAAAAGTGCAAGTGCTAGTATATGAAAGAGAGAGAAAAAAAACAAAACAATAACAGGATTCCTATCTCAGAATAGGTAGAGATTGACCAATACTATAGATTAATCTACTTTACCCTTTAAGCCTTCCTCTTACAGTTAAACTAGACTTAAATGATCTATTTAGTCGTTAATACTTAATATCAGACAGCCCTTTGGTCCATACAGATACAGAATGTGATTTCATTAATACTTGTTCTTCTTCTATGTCTTATTCGATAATAGAAATATTTCCTATCCCTCACTTAAGACCTTTACTTGACCTATGAAAATTTTATATGCCCCTTAATATATGGAACAATCACTAATTTAACCCTAATACCTTCAGTTCTATAATCTGGTTTTAAAATGCCTATTTCAGACTTATTTGTGTGCGTCCAGGTTTCTTTCTGGCAACAATTCAACCAAGATAAACAACAGTGCAATTAATATTGAATAGTAAACTGAGACTATCGACTCCAACCTATATAAGTGTCTGATACTTAACTGAGGTCGTAGTTTATTAAATACACATCTCACACTAAAGCTTGTCTTAAATTTTTTCTCATAGGGGTCTAAACCTAAACCTTTTCTTGATTTACACACATAATAATACTCAAACTGGGTTGATAAATTTTACCCCTGAGATCCTAGGGATCAGTTTTCACTTTCTGGTATACTATACTGCGATCCTTCGGATCTTTGCATCTATATATATCACATCATTTATAACATATAGATAACAATTCTGACAATACATTTACTTATACTGTAAGACTGAGACTTAAAAGTTCTCAGAATACTAGCTTAAAAAAAACATTTTCTTTACTGAGTTATTTAACTCTCAGCAAATAATACAGTCCCAGGCTAGTAAGCCACAAGTTCTGTGTAGCTGTTGTCTGCTTCACAATTGTCATTTAACAATATCATAGAAAAATACTCTTATATCATCAGAAATGCTGTTATCTGAGTCCATCCACACTTTAGTGTTTGATTCCTTGTATATATTATAGGACAGTCTTCTGGACAATAATTGTATGCTTTTTCACTGGGGCTTAATAGAAGATATAGAATAAACTTTTATGTTGTTTTACTTCTGCTTTTTACAGCTTTATACAACTTTACACAGGGAGAGCAGACAACAACTGGGCGTCTGGGATCTCTCACTTGAAGATAACTCTTTAGAGTGTCAGTATCTTCACTGGGCTATTGCTTTGTATTCCTAGCTAACCCCCAGACTTATTTAACTCGACACTCTGGCTGGATCCCCTTTTCATGTCTCTCTCCACTCTGTTGCAGGGATCAACATCCTCTCTGTTCTATGCTTATCTCAAGTTCTTATCCGCATAGACAGAGATAGCTTACTTCAGACTTATTCCCCTGTAACTACTGCTACTCCTGTGTTACACTAAGCACACCAGGCTTATAGCAATACAATTTTATATGACACCAGTGCCAATTACCATCAGCTATTTTCCTCTTCACTAGAAGTGGCCCCAAGGAAGAGCGAGATTGTCTTTGCTGCATAACAGACTTCCTTTATTTTACTATATACACTTCTGTAGGTTCATTTTTTTTCCCTACAGGCACACTAGATAAACTTTAATGGGCAGTTTGGTAACTAATAGGTGACCCTTAGAACACATGAAGCTAGGGAGATCTGGTTACCATAACAAAAGTTTTTTTTTTTTTTTCTCTTTCTTTCTCCTTTCTCCCTGCCCCTAGGCTTTCCCTCTTCCTACAGGGTTGCTCTCATCAGTGGTCCATTCCTAATAATAGATTCCTGTTCTAATCAGCACGTATCCCATACAGTTTCAGATATTACCGTATGTTAATAAAATGTATAGTTATACCAGTTTCATTTTGTTTCATACTTGAGATATTACATGATTGAACCCTGGGCGTTAACCCAGGCAAATGTACCTATGCATGCTTACTGTTTTTTGATGTATGATGTCATTTCATGTACTGGCATTTCCCTTTTTTCTTTTCTCAATATGTAATGTTTATATCTTATTCAATAAAATTCTTATAAAAATAAAAAAAATAAAAAAAATTAAAAAAAATGCACCCCCCTTTCTCACCCCCTTGGGGACGTAATTTCCAAAAATCCATCCTTAGTGGGTGCCTAAGTGAAAAAAAAGACATACCTTCCAAATTTCCCGTTCCTCGGTTAAACAGTTTGAGTAAGTCAGTCAGGACTTCTTTTACATACGTAGATAGATTCTCTGCTTAACTGGCTTATTCACATGAAGCAAAGTATAGATATACGAGTTAGAGAAACCACTGATCTTGAGGTCTTAGTGTTTAACCTTCACACCGTCAAATTCAGCAAACTGAGATCTGGATGAAATACAGGTCCTTGAGACAGAAGATCCTTCTTTAGGAATAGGGTCCATGTAGGAAGAAAAGACATATAAATTAGGTCCACATACCAAGTTCTGCAGGCCCGCACCAAAGCTATGAGAATTACTGAAGCTGAATCCTGTTTGATTCTTGCAATGGCTCTTGAAAGAAGAGCAAATTCGGAAAACAGGAACTAAGGCATTTATAATAGAGCTTTGGAGTCTCTATATCTGGGACAATATGCTTGAAGCTCTGATTCAGCTTCTACACCATTAAATCTATACATGGTAAACCCCAATTTATAATAAACTGGTTGAATATGTCTTGATGAAGAACCTATTCGACTGAACAGATTAAAGAATGTAGTCTGCGTCCCAATTGTTCACTCCTTGAATATGAAGTTAATAGAGAACAGCTTTTTTTTCTCTATTCATAACAGAAAGAGACATTTCTTGCATGGTGGGGGAGATGCAAGTCCCTGCTTAAGAGTTGATTTAAGCAACCACTGTAAAGATGTCTTTTCAGAAATGGAGATGGGACTTGACTAAGAATGGACCATGGCCTGAAGAGCTCTAAGAAATGCTTAGAGTTCCATAATGTTGAGTGGTAACCTCGCCTCCAGAGGGAACCAAACTCCTTGCATTACTCGAGACCTCCAGATGCTGCCCAGGCGAGTGCTGATGAGAGCACTGAAAACAAAGAAAGGAAAGCAAAAAAAAAAGGATGCATAAATGCTATAGAGCAAGGAAACCAAGTACCTTTGAGATGGCCATAAGGAAAAAAGGAACCTGGTAAGACACTGTAAAAGCTGCCTGAGCATTAGGGCTTACCTTCCGCATTTGCTAGGTAGACTCATGAAATTTAAGTGAAATACCGAAGTACCTTGTCACTCAACACAGGACGTGGGAATAAACAGAGAGATCCTACTAAAGAATGCGAATATAGCACTCACTGCCCTGACTACTAGGCAGAAATGGCAAACAATTAAATTAAAACATAACTTTTTATTAGTATGTATAAAATGGGTGTGAAATTAAAACCACGGAAGGAGTAGTGGAGTAATACTAACCCTTAATCTTAATAATTTAATAGGCCTCTGAGGTATGATAGCCTTTTTTTTGGCAAGGGTTAAATAAAAAGCAGAAGTTTGTGTACATACAGCAGTTATTATTGGTTACATAATATATAGGTCTGGACCGTGTCCCACAATAGTTGTGACTTTACAGATCAACCATCCAATTATTGCAGTATAAGAAAATTCTACTGAAATGTGTTAGAGATTACTTGTACTCAGGGAGAGTAGTATGGTATATTAAATCATAATGAATAACTACTATAACGTAGATGTGAGTACTCAGACAGAGGTTCAAGCAGTGTTGTAATGGTTTACTGACCGTATAGAACAGGCCAGATTAGGTAGTGAGAACGCTTTTAATTGAATTATAGTGTAATGCTTCAACACATGTATGATAAAGTTGCAATCACTGAGATTCATAGAACATTCTTGAAGTCATAACAAGACTATAGTATGTGAATTTATTTCTGATAATAAAGAACTTCAGATGTACAGAATTAGTACCATATTGACAGTTTGTCACTATATAGTTCGAATCCATACAATATTGGAGTTTCAAGCTTGAACGGTAGTTCTAGTAAATATTTCTTAATAGTTAATATAGGGATAATATAAAGGTATATTACATATTAGGTTATCTAGGGCCTTATATGTTACACTTTAGCATATGATCAGCATGAGTGAAATAATGCTGTGCCCCACTGTTGTAGTATGCTATTTGTCCGATAACTCCCCATATACATTCAAGAATGGTAATGGTAACTTCTGCTGTAATATTGAGATAAGTGCAGCTGCCATTCAAATGAATTGTTATCGCTACAGTTAATGTAGCTATTGTACTATGATATATTGTACAAGTGATTTACACTTGTGCTACTTGATATCGGTTATAGTTTATTACTAGCTGGTTAGGTATAGGTATTTCTTGTACCAACATACACAAGTTTTCAAATAAAGACAGTAGTCCTAGTCTCTGCAATAACTCAATATAGCAGATGCCGTTTTACGGCCAACTGGTTCTCAGAATTATATTTCAAATATTAATCCTAGTGGTATCAATTATAAATGCCAAGTGTATTAGTGCTTCTAATATTCTAATACTAGCTTGTAATGATGATCTTTGTTATAGTATTAGAGTCAATACAGCTGCTGTTTGATTAGGTTGTTATCGCTACAATTATTGTGGCTATTGTATGATATATTGTATCAGTTGGTTGCACTTGTACCATCAGATTCCTGAGTATCAATACCGTTCAATAGCAACTGAGTGTTAATAATAGCAAAAATTGTAGTCGCTATTGTTATTATAACTGTGATACTATAGTAATTTAAATTTACTGGTTGTAATCTATCACCAGCTGGCTAGGTATAAGTATCGGTTGAACTAACAAACAAAGGGTATCGCTACAGTTGATGAATATAATAATTGTCAAATAGAGCCAATTGATTTTCAGAATTGTATCTAAAATATTGGTCCTAGAGGTATCAGTTATGTTCATACAATATACTAGCGCTTGTGTGACAATAAGCAAATGCCGAATAAGATCAACTAATTCTCAGAAATATATCTCTGATATTAATCCAAATAGTGTTAATTGCAATCACACACTATATTAGCACTTATGTAGTCATAACTGTTTTTACATAAAGTATCAGGCATCCACTAAACATTGAGGATTAAGTATGAGCGTTCTAACGACTGTCATACACAATGCTAACCAAAACCACAGGAAACGGTCTGCCCACGTCACTGGGAGACCAGACGCTATAGTTAATAGTAATTATCAACTCAATTGCTCTTATAACCAACTACTCCTATCCACTTTAAAAAGGAGCCCCCATAGCATCCAGTGTGATTCCCTAACACGTTTCACCCCTCTGGGCTTTATCGCGGATGCCATAGAAATTAATGGGAGTCTGAAAGCACCGAAAGCTTATGTTCGATGCTTCCAGATATCCCATTGATTTATATGGTTGAAAACAAGTTACGTTTACACCTAACACCCTAACATAAACCCTGAGTCTAAATACCCCTAATCTGCCGCCCCCAACATCGCCGACACCTAAATAAAATGTATTACCCCTATCCTGATCCAATCAGCCAATAGGATTGAGCTCTCATCAGCCAATAGGATTGAGCTCTCATTTTATTCGCTGATTGGATAACATAAAACATATATTGCTGATATAAACTGGTTATACAACCAATTATAAATACACTCACTTATGGGCACATAAAGTACACCTATCTGTATAGAAAAATATAATCAATGGATATGTAAAACCAAGTTATTGGCTTATTGCAGAATAATACTGTGCTGTTTTAGAGTTGTTATATATATATATATATATATATATATATATATATATATATATATATATATATATATATATATATATTACAATTAGATATGTAGGAATTGAAATATGGTATGAGCTTGATAAAAAAAAACTGCCATACATATGGTTTTCAAAAACAAGCATGTAACAAAGATTTGTACATCACCCTGTGAAAAGTCATGCAACCATAACATAGTGAATATTCATGCTTGAAGGAATAAATATTCAAAGTTGTGACACTGCAGCGAGAGAGGTCTTGTACACTCTGTAATACAAACTCAGATTATAAAAAAGTATCTGCAGACGTAATGTCTGTTGTACAATTTCATACCTATATATATATACCTATATATATATATATATATATATATATATATATATATATATATATATATATATATATATATATATATTACTGTAAGGAGAGTATGCCATTTTAAATGTATTCCATAGAACACTACATAAATATTAAATGTATTTCATAGAACACTACAGAAACACTCTGTCATAATTGATCATACTTTAGCAGTAAGGACATACATGTAATATTATATGTAATCATTTTGTATGCAAATTTAAGCATCTGAGATATATAAAAATTCCTATATGAGGGATGAATATGCAAATTGTTAAATTACAGCAGATACAAATATAATATCATTACACAAACCAAGACAGTTTGATCAGCTTGCTGCATTAAAATAAACCAAGTTGTCGTAACACAGGATTGGTAGCACTGCATAAAATGGAGTCAAAGACCCCTAGTTATCAAGCCGTCAACCTCAAATACGCTGGAATTCTGCAGCGTATTTGTGGCGAGGCTGATTCGCCTTAGTTATCAAGCCCTGCTGCCCGGCAAAAGTAGAATTTTTTAAGCTTCGATCCGCCGGACTCAGTCCGACACAGATCGATTCTTACGTCACTCCAGATGTTCCGCACACAAGTTCGGCACAATCTGACTACTTTTGCTAGTTATCAAATGACTAACAGGTACGCTCTGCACTTTTCCGGCCCAGCGTACCTGGTTTTCAATCCGCCGCCCTGGAGGCGGCGGATCCCATAGGAATCAATGGGAGTCTGACCATAGCAAAAGTTCATGTTCGCTGCTGCCCGACATCCCATTGATTCCTATGGGAGATGTCTGCACCTAACACCCTAACATGTACCCCGAGTCTAAACACCCCTAATCTACCCCCCCCCACACCGCCGCAACTAAATACAGTGCTTAACCCCTAAACCGCCACTCCCGGAGCCCACTGCCACTCTAATAAACTTATTAACCCCTAAACCGCTGCTCCTAGACCCTGCCGCAATTATAATAAATGTATTAACCCCTAAACCGCCACTCCCGGAGCCCACCACCACCTACATTATACCTAGTAACCACTATCCTGCCCCCCCTATACCGCCGCCACCTATAATACATTTATTAACCCCTATACTGCCGATCCCGGACCCCGCCGCAACTAAATAAATTGTTTAACCCCTAAACCGCCGCTCCTGGACCCCGTCGCCACCTATATTAAACATATTAACCCCTAATCTGCCCCCCCCTACACCGTCGCCACCTATAATAAATTTATTAACCCCTATCCTGCCCCCCCATACACCGCCGCCACTAAAATAAAATTATTAACCCCTAAACCTAAGTCTAACCCTAACCCTAACACCCCCCTAACTTAAATATTAATTAAATACATCTAAATAAATATTATTCTTATTAACTAAATTAATCCTATTTAAAACTAAATACTATCTTAGGATTTATTTTTATTTTACAGGCAAATTTCAATTTATTTTAACTAGGTACAATAGCTATTAAATAGTTATTAACTATTTAATAGCTACCTAGATAAAATAAAGTCAAATTTACCTGTAAAATAAAGACTAACCTAAGTTTCAATTACACCTAACACTACACTATCATTAAATAAATTATTCCTATTTAAAACTAAATACTTACCTGTAAAATAAACCCTAAGATAGCTACAATGTAATTAATAATTACATTGTAGCTATTTTAGGATTTATATTTATTTTACAGGTAACTTTGTATTTATTTTAGCTAGTTAGAATAGTTATTAAATAGTTATTAACTATTTAATAACTACCTAGCTAAAAGAAATACAAAATTACCTGTAAAATAAATCCTAACCTAAGTTACAATTAAACCTAACACTACACTATCATTAAATTAATTAAATAAATTACCTACAAATAACTACAATTAAATACAATTAAATAAACTAACTAAAGTACCAAAAATAAAAAAAACTAAGTTACAAAAAATAAAAAAAAATAAGTTACAAACATTTCAAAAATATTACAAACATTTTAAAATACTTACACCTAATCTAAGCCCCCTAATAAAATAACAAAGCCCCCCAAAATAAAAAATGCCCTACCCTATTCTACATTAAAAAGTTAACAGCTCTATTACCTTACCAGCCCTTAAAAGGGCCTTTTGCGGGGCATGCCCCAAAGAAATCAGCTCTTTTGCCTGTAAAATAAAAATACAACCCCCTCCCAACATTAAAACCCACCACCCACATACCCCTACTCTAACCCAAACCCCCCTTAAATAAACCTAACACTACCCCCCTGAAGATCATCCTACCTTTAGCCGCCTTCAGCCAACCGACCACCGATGGAACAGAAGAGGACATCCGCAGCGGCCAAAGTCATCATCCAAGGGGCGCTGAAGAAGTCTTCCATCCGATTGAAGTCATCATCCAAGGGGCGCTGAAGAAGTCTTCCATCCGATTGAAGTCATCATCCAGGCGGTGTCTTCAATCTTCATCCATCCGGAGCGGATCGGAGCCATCTTCAGACGAGCCAATGCGGAGCCATCTTCTTCCACCGACGACTAGATGACGAATGAAGGTTCCTTTAAGTGACATCATCCAAGATGGCGTCCCTCGAATTCCGATTGGCTGATAGGATTCTATCAGCCAATCGGAATTAAGGTAGGAAAAATCTGATTGGCTGATTGAATCAGCCAATCAGATTGAAGTTCAATCCGATTGGCTGATCCAATCAGCCAATCAGATTGAGCTCGCATTCTATTGGCTGTTCCGGATGACTTCAATCGGATGGAAGACTTCTTCAGCGCCCCTTGGATGATTACTTCAGCCGCTGCGGATGTCCTCTTCTGTTCCATCGGTGGTCGGCTGGCTGAAGACGGCTAAAGGTAGGATGATCTTCAGGGGGGTAGTGTTAGGTTTATTTAAGGGGGGTTTGGGTTAGAGTAGGGGTATGTGGGTGGTGGGTTTTAATGTTGGGGGGGTTTGTATTTTTATTTTACAGGCAAAAGAGCTTATTTCTTTGGGGCATGCCCTGCAAAAGGCCCTTTTAAGGGCTGGTAAGGTAATAGAGCTGTTAACTTTTTAATGTAGAATAGGGTAGGACATTATTTTTATTTTGGGGGGCTTTGTTATTTTATTAGGGGGCTTAGATTAGGTGTAAGTAGTTTAAAATTGTTGTAATATTTTTGAAATGTTTGTAACTTATTTTTTTTTTTGTAACTTAGTTTTTTTTATTTTTGGTACATTAATTAGTTTATTTAATTGTATTTAATTGTAGTTATTTGTAGGTAATTTATTTAATTAATTTAATGATAGTGTAGTGTTAGGTTTAATTGTAACTTAGGTTAGGATTTATTTTACAGGTAATTTTGTATTTATTTTAGCTAGGTAGTTATTGAATAGTTAATAACTATTTAATAACTATTCTAACTAGCTAAAATAAATACAAAGTTACCTGTAAAATTAATATAAATCCTAAAATAGCTACAATGTAATTATTAATTACATTGTAGCTATCTTAGGGTTTATTTTACAGGTAAGTATTTAGTTTTAAATAGGAATAATTTATTTAATGATAGTGTAGTGTTAGGTGTAATTGAAACTTAGGTTAGTTTTTATTTTACAGGTAAATTTGACTTTATTTTATCTAGGTAGCTATTAAATAGTTAATAACTATTTAATAGCTATTGTACCTAGTTAAAATAAATTGAAATTTGCCTGCAAAATAAAAATAAATCCTAAGATAGCTACAATATAATTATTATTTATATTGTAGCTATATTAGGGT
Source organism: Bombina bombina (assembly GCF_027579735.1). Classification (NCBI taxonomy): domain Eukaryota; kingdom Metazoa; phylum Chordata; class Amphibia; order Anura; family Bombinatoridae; genus Bombina; species Bombina bombina. Next base: position 352,575,296 of record NC_069500.1, read on the forward strand.
TTATTTTAAAGGTAAGTATTTAGTTTTAAATAGGATTAATTTAGTTAATAAGAGTTATAATATTTAGATGTATTTAATTAATATTTAAGTTAGGGGGGGTGTTAGGGTTAGGGTTAGACTTAGGTTTAGGGGTTAATAATTTTATTTTAATGGCGGCGGTGTAGAGGGGGCAGGATAGGGGTTAATAAATGTATTATAGGTGGCGACGGTGTAGGGGGGGCAGATTAGGGGTTAATAAGTTTAATATAGGTGGAGGTGGGGTCCGGGAGCGGTGGTTTAGGGGTTAAACAATTTATTTAGTTGCGGCGGGGTCGAGGATTGGCAAGATAGGGGTTAATAAATGTATTATAGGTGGCGGCGGTATAGGGGGGGCAGGATAGGGGTTACTAGGTATAATGTAGGTGGCGGTGGGCTCCGGGAGCGGCGGTTTAGGGGTTAATACATTTATTATAGTTGCGGCTGGGTCTAGGAGCGGCGGTTTAGGGGTTAATAACTTTATTTAGTTGCGGGGGGCTCCGGGGGCGCCGGTATAGGGGGTAGAACAGTATAGTTTAGTGTGGGTGCTTAGTGACAGGGGTATCAATAAAGCTGTAGAAAAGCCGATGAGCAGCGAGATCGGATGAGTGATAACTATCACAGTCCGCTGCTCATCGCCCCGTACTTGGTGCGCGGCTTTTTTGATAACTTTGGGGAGATTTTTCAGGTCCGCGGCGGCGATGGTAGGCGAGCTTAGGCGGGCGTATTGGTCCGGCGAAGGCAGGTAAGTAGACACGTTGATAACTAGGCCTCAAAGTGTCCCATAGTGGGTTAAAAGGGGGTTACATTTGCTGCTCAACACACAAAACTGTGGACAGATGCGGGTTACATAATTAAAAAGCCAATTGTTGTACAAAAACTGGGATTAAAATTATTCACACCAGTACTAGCCCACAGCACACCTCAGAACATAAAAGAGCTAAGAGAATGAAAATTAAGTATCACAGTATACCTTTTACACCCAGCACCCCTAGCAGCTCTTACCTAATGTGCACAGAATGGGTTAAACTTGCAGAGAAGGGAAAAAGGATGCCAAGGAGAAGGGGTGGGGCGTATCATCCTAACAATATGCAGGCCCTAGACGTGTGCAGTATTTTGAAATAAACTGTCAACATTTTAAATTGTGAAAAAAACACCTCCTAAGGCCACCTGTGTCCTTCTGCCCAACTGCCCTGTGTGAGGTCTAACTGATAACTGCACAAGGCAGTTACTGGCTCTCTTTAACCCCTTGAGTGCTAATAACGTCTCTGAGCCGTCACAGAGTTTCCCACTCTAGTGGTAATGACGGCTCAGAGCTGCCACTAGCACTCTCCCACCTTGAGGGAGATCTCCTACCCTGGCGATCGGGCCTGCATAGTGACAGGCATTGCTGGGGCTTCATGTTATGCGTGGTGACGTCACGCGCAATAACATGATTACGTCACAGCGCAACTTTATTTATACTTAACAATGTTAAGTATAGGAGCAGGGGGCATGCTGCTTAGAAGCCTGTATCTCAGGCATATAAGCAGCTACAGACCCCCAAGACCCACCATTGGAAAGGTAATCGTCTATCATGTCCAACAGTGTAAGTCTTGGGGGTCTGAAAAAAAAAAAAAGTTAAAAAAATTTGTTCAAAAAATAAAAAAACCTTAAAAAATCTTAGCACTCAAATGGTTAAGAGATACTCCCTGTCATGAGATGCAGGACACAGCATAGAAGGTACAACACTATTTTATTGCAGAGCATATAAGTATACAGCTTGCACAACACATCTAACTCAGTAAGTGCGACATAGACAATAATGACCATAAGCCTCGCCCACATCTGGTGACATCACTTCCCACTCTCATCACATCTTCCCCCTTTTTTTTTTTTAAATAGTTTTTATTGAGGTAAATCGAATGACATACAGCTTATGCATTATAAACAGAGTAAATAACAATATAACATGGTACATAAACTTTGTAACATGAGGCGCACTAACACCTTGGCTGGTACACGTACCTCGTTTTTACAGAGGCCGTCATTTAGGATCTTATTGAACAATATAGAGCCTATTGGTTCATTCTAGTGGATATGTAACTGGGACGGGTTTTTAGTTAATAGATAGGATCGTTAGGACTATTAAACAGGCAAATGCTGCAGGCACGGTGGGGGTGCAGACACATGAGAATTCATGCATCGCATCGTGTGTTATGTGGGGGCCAAGAGAGGCCATAATAATCCAGCCATTGGCTCTCGAGCACCCCGTGTCTGGCTTCCTCGCATAGCAGAGTGTGGGGAGAGGTCTTTAAGGGTATGTTGGTAACGTCAAACGTCAGGTAGTCTAGCTATGTATTTTATAGGACATAAGAGTGTCCCACGGTTCCCAAATAAGGCAGAAATCAGTCCGTTTCTTGCGTTCTCCATACACATAGGTTTTCATACTTCTAATGTAATTCACACATTCTACTACTCCCTGCCATTTGGGGGGCTGACTTTTCTTCCAGTTTCTGGCTACAAGTAATGTGGTGGAAATGAGGATGTATATAAGTAGGTTCCGTTTAGCTCTAGGGAGCAAGTCCACTCCCAGATGTAGGATCGCTAGAGCCGGTCCAAGTGTTTCCACTAGCTCAAGGTCTTTACATAAGGTTTCTACCCTTTTCCAGATGCCTGTCAGTTTTGGGCATGACCACCAGATGTGGGTCGGGGTGCCCCGTTCTCCACACTCTCGCCAGCACATGGGGGAGTGATCGGGGTATAGCTTCTGTAATTTAGTGGGCACTAAATGCCATCTTGTAATTATTTTGAAGTAAAGCTCATACAAAGTGACACAATGGGTGGCCTTTTTAGTGATACAAATTGTTTCCTCCCAGACTTCCAGTGGGTAGGTAAGTTGTAAATCTTTCTCCCAGGCCTCCATATGGATCGTTTTGGAAGGAGTAGGGTCCCCCAATAGGCACTGGTAATGCACTGAAAGGGGTTTGTAGAGTTGGAGATTGGCCCGGGGTGGAATCCCTCAACTCATCCTCTAGGAAGCCCCAGGATCTCATAAGCGCTCAAAGGCACAGAAGTGTAAAGTGAAACTTTGGGGTTACCGTAGGTAGGGCTGACATGGCCGTATGAGCTTTCAGCTTCTTGTTTTCATAAAAGTCTGACAAAGAAGTTACTCCTGTGGTGGACCACGAGTTGGCAGGGATATCAGGTAATCCCAGGATGAGGCCCCGGATAGAGTGTGCGGGCGAGGGGTGTGGGGCTATAAGTCTGTTGTGTCTCAATTTCAGCCAGGCCTCCTGGCACCCCTTGACTATGCTGTTAGAGATGTAAATTTCTGTCCACCAATGCGGGGGGAGCCACAGAAGGTCCCCCAAATCCACAAATGCTGGCAAGGATGCCTGCTCTAGCTCCCTCCATCTGGTCGCAGGGAGGCCATTACCCCACGCTGAGGCGTGGGTGACCATTGCTGCCTCATGGTATTTCCTCACGTTAGGGAGGCCTGTTCCTCCCTTCTCTATAGGGGCTTGTAGTATGTGGGCTGCGACTCGAGGCCTTTTGTCATGCCAAGTATAGGCATTAAAGAGAGTCTGGAACTTCCGAATCAAAGATATCGAGATTGGGATGGGAATACATCGAAACGCGTATGTAAGTCTGGGTAGGACCATCATTTTGAAGGCCGCTACTCTGCCGAACCACGAGATCTTGCTATACCTATTGGTATTCAATTCGAGTGTGATCTCTTTTAGCAGTTTCTCATAGTTTTCTCTGATGGTGATCAGTGAGAGAGGAATACTCCTAAGTGTTTAATTCCCTTATTGGACCAATTGAAAGGGTAGAGGAGCCGAATACTGTGCTCTTCTGCTAAGGGAAGGTTGAGAGAGTACACCTCAGTTTTACTAACATTTATTTTGTAATATGAAAGTTCGCCAAATCTCTGTAACAGGCGGAACAGTGGAGGGAGAGAATCCAGAGGCTCTGTGAGGAAGACCGTAAGATCATCCGCGAACAGAGCCAGCTTCTGAATGGTGTCGTGGAGTTGGAGTCCCTGTATTTCAGGGCACTTCCTAATAGCTGCGCCCAGGGGTTCGATCGCCAACACGAACAGTAGGGGGGACAGGGGGCACCCCTGTCTCATCCCGTTCATTATCCGTATTGTGGGGGAACAGAAACCCAAGCCCCTCACCACAGCAGTGGGGGATGAATAGAGTGCCATAGCAGCTTTGATATAAGCATCCAGTACACCAAACGCCACTAGGGTCTGAGTTAAATAGTCCCACCTCACTCTGTCAAACGCCTTTTCAGTGTCGAGTGACAGAGTGAGCATGGGTAGGCCCAGATCTGCCACCTCTGCATATATGTTCAAGAGACGGCGAGTATTATCGGACCCCTGCCTATTGAGGACAAAACCCACCTGATCTAAGTGTATGAGTGTCTGGAGGTGCACGCTCAATCTGTTGGTGAGGATCTTGGCGTAGATCTTGGCGTCAACATTAATAAGAGAGATGGGCCTGTAGCTAGAGCATAGCGATGGATCTTTGCCCTCCTTGTGGATTGTAGTGATGTTAGCCTCTAGAAATTCTGGGAGGAACTCACCACGTTGGGCCACTCTATTAAAAAGATGGAGTAGGATCGGAGAGAGTGTGGAACTAAGGGTCTGATAGAAGGCAACAGTAAAGCCATCCGGTCCCGGGGGTTTGTGGGAGGCCAAATCGGCTATGGCCATGCTGACCTCCTCTAGCGTAAATTGCTTCGCTAATGCGGCCTTGGCGTCATCTGTCAATACAGGTAGATCAAGTCCCCCCAAGAACTGACGGATGTCATCCGGGGTGGCTTTATTCGTCAGCTCCGCTGACGCAATGTTATAGAGGGTGGAGTAATATTCTGCAAAGGCTACTCCTATTGCTTTGGGGGAGTGGACTGGTCCATTTTGGGTAGTGATGGAGGCTATTCTGCTCTGCTGTGTGCATTTTCTGAGCTTGTTGGCTAGCAGCCTGTCCGCTCTATTGCCTTTGTAATAATATAACTGTAGGCTGTCCTGCACTCGTAGAGTTTCCCTTCTGGCAATTTTTTCTCTAATGCGGCCTATCTGTTGGGCTAATAGGGATTCGGGACATGATTTGTTAGTAGTACCCTCTCAGGAATGCCTTAAGGGCTGCCCAAACCATGTCTAGGTCAGTGGTGCCTGTGTCATTGTGTGTCAGAAAGTCAGTTATTTCCCTAAGGAGTGAGGACATCTCTCTCTCAGTCAGTAGTTGGTCGGAGAGTCTCCAGGGGGGTCTGCTAGTCAAGGCCTGCAACTCAGAGAAGTCTAGATACCCCATGTCGTGATCTGACCATGTGCATGGCTGAACAGTTGGGTTTGTCATCTTGTCTAAGGACCAGGAGTCACATAAGATATAGTCGATCCTTGAGAACGAGTTGTGGGCTTTGGAATAATGTGTGAAATCTGTAGTTGTAGGGGCTAAGCACCTCCATGCATCGTATAGGCAATGCTGGAACATAAGTTTTCGGAAGGTATTGGAGGTTGACGATATATTTCTATCTGAGTGAGTGGTGAGGAGGGATCTCTTATCCTTGTGTGGGTCCCATACCATATTAAGGTCTCCTCCTATGACTAGGTGGCCTCTTTTAAGTTGGTCTACCCTGGCTAGGAACTGCCTTACAAAGGGGATCTGCTTCGCATTTGGCGCATATACTGAGGCTAAAGTGTACTGAATGCCATTAAGCTTACAGATTAGTATGAGGAATCTACCCTCAGTGTCTTTCTCTATGTGTTCCAGTGTGAAGGTTAAGTCCCTACTGAGCAGGATTGCCACTCCTCTGGTCTTCCCTGCATTATTTGAAGCCATTTCGCAAATAGGGTAATATCGTGAGCTCTTAATGGTATTAGAGTCCCCTGACCAATGTGTCTCCTGGAGAAACAGGATATGGACCTTATGGGTACGGATATAATTAAGTAAGAGTTTCCTCTTCGTTGGGGAGTTTAGTCCCTGTGCATTAAGAGTAGCTATTCGAATTGGTGCCATTATTAAGGCCGGCTGTGGACAAGGGAGAGGGTAAAATCTGGGTGAGGGGCGGGGGGATTGCAGGATATGCTATCGAGGAGCCAGACACGGTAGTCTACTAAGCTGAGGCGCCTGCTATGATCAAAAGGTCAAATGTCCTAAAAATTACTCTAAAGGGAGAGTGATGAGAGAAAAAAAAAAGTGTCAAAGAATCACTTTCGCAATGAGTGCCTCCCCTGATTCCTATCAGGGGGGCACAACTATTTTTGTGGGGCGGAGGTTAGCAGAGGTCAACCATGGTCCCCGCCAAACCCAGAAAACAGTTTTGCTTTTATAGTACAAACATGAATATAACATAACATACTCAATTAAATGTGCAACATATTGAACATTAATAAACAAGAACATATAATCAAACCAGAGGGGAAATGTGCTCCACTATCTGACCAGATGGCTCCTTGGTAGGAGGTGATAGATAACTGTCAAATAGGACTGTATAGGTGTCTGACTTTTAGCGAGTGTGGTGTAGGTAATTCCGTCTACGACTAGGATTGGATCTGTCAGGGAGCAGGGGTGAGTCTAGAGTATAACTGTGTCTTGCACCTACTGAGGAGGTGAATCGGGAATGACCTCCCAAATGGTCTAGCCGAGTGTTGTCCTTCGATAATTGGGTGGGTGAGACATCTATTACGGTGGTGCAATAGAGGATAGGTTACATATGGGTCCTAGTCAGAGAGGGGGTACGGTTTTCTGGCTGAGCAGATAGCCTGGTAAAATGAGAGAGTGACGAGTAGCTAAATCCGTGTTGGTGTATTACTCCGGCGTAAGGCCGGGGTTGTGGTTCTGACTGGTTTATTTACTCAGGCCCTGTTTTCCTTTAGTAGTCATAGTGTGTCTAGTGTCACCAACAGTCAGATGCAGCTATACTGTCATGTAGGGACAAGGCAGATGTGGATTCGCTGGGTGTGAGGGTCATGGGGGAGGTCAGAGGATATAGTGCGGAGCCGACTGGTCAGATCTCTCTCGTGATACCCTACAGTCCGGTAGTCAGAGCAAGCATTTCAGGATAATGAAAAAAAAAAAACATACTTAAGGTGAGACATTACAGTGAATCTCCTGCTCAGTCAGTAATAGGTTCAAGAGTAATCGTGCCTGATTATACTAGGCACTGTTAGTGTATATACTGAGCGTTCTATGATTAGGGTGTTGACAGGAAAAACAATTGCAACTTGTATCGAGAGTACTGTACACATTAAGGTTATCAATTAAACTGCTAAATCATATGAACACAAAGTCAGATAGTTCAAGTTGGTAAGAAATCTGAAAGTCTCACCCGTCTTCATCTGTGGTCTTAAGTCCCCTCTGGAAGATGTGCGTGGGAAAAGCCCACAAATGTCTCTGAATGAATGTCGAACTGTATTAATAGGGCTGTAAGCGGATTCCCTATGTATCTTCCGCTAAGGATAAGTCTCTAGAGTCCAATGATCTTTTGGAAGTGGGTGCCGGCCGTTGTGGAAGTGGTCTCCAGGTCGGTGCAGAGGCCCTGAGTCCGCTGTCCTTAGCGGGACCAGGATCCCAGTCTCCCGAGTCTAGTGGGAGCAGTTCCCATTTCTGCAGTAATTCTCTGGCTTGTTGTGGCGTTGTGGCGAGGAATTGCTGGCTGTCTTTGGTGATGAACAGTCGCACTGGATAGCCCCATCTGTATTTTAGGCCTTTATCTCTGAGGATCTTGGTGTATGGTTGATAGTGTCTATGGAGCTGGAGCGTGTGTGGGGAGAGGTCAGGGAAAATCTGTAGGTCGGCATACTTGTCTGGTAACAACTTTTCTCTGGCAAGAACTCGGAGGATCTTTTCTCGAAATGTGTAGTAGTGAAGCTTGGCTATAACATCACGAGGCTTCCCCTCATCCGCAGATCTAGGCCTGACCGCTCTGTGTGCTCTTTCAATAAGGGTTTCATTACCCAGGTCGGTGCCTAGTGCTGCTTTAAACAGGTCTTGTAGGTAGGTATCTAGATTCTGGGGTGGAACAGTCTCTGGGATCCCTTTGATTCGGATGTTATTACGGCGTGACCTGTCCTCCAGGTCCGCCAATTTTAGTTCTAGATCTGTTATCTGACCAGCCAAACATTGAGAATAACTAAGGAGATTTGTGTGATCTACAGCAAGATCTTCTTGTCTGCGCTCCAGCACATCTGTGCGCTCTCCAATGCTGCCTATGTCTTTTTTTAAGTCAGCATGGGATTTGTCGAATTTCCTCGATAGAGAGTCATGGTGGGATGCTAGCAGTGTTGTGATAGAGTCCATCAAATTGTTTGGAGCACCCTCTACTGATGGCAGTCGGGAAGCCCTTTTTGTTAAAGTTTTGCCAGGATGGGTATCTGAGAGGCTCCCAGTATCAGAGCCTTCATCCTCAGATCTTGTATGGGACATTCTGTTTGGGTGCTGGAAATGGTCAACGACCGTTCTTTTTGGAGTGTTGTGTGGTTTTTGTTTTCTTTTATGAAGTTGAGACATTCTGGATCAGGGCCCCTAAACGTAATCCTAAAATGCTTTACTTTCCTTTATCTTCTTTCAATGGGAATCCGCTTACTTCTAGTATGTTGGTTAAATGCTCATGGGTTGGTGGGGGTATGGGCTGTTGCTGAGGGGGCTCACATGTTAAGGTGTCCTAAGGCCCCTTGGTAGAATGGAGGATGCTTCAAGTGTACAGTAGGGTCTAAGCCCTTATGGTAGCATAGGAGAGTCTACAAGCTTGTCCAATAGATGCTTCTGAGTGGCCGATCTCTCTCCTGGGGAGTTGCCCCTGCAGGACGATATGGGGTAAGGTACTTGGGGTATGACCTGCAGGCAAAAAGGACCGGCGGGAAAGGGGGGAGAGAGATCAGGCTTTGTGGTGTATGCGACCACTAAGGTAACCTAGGTTGCAATTGGGTAGTATTTTATGCTTAGATTAGTGCTTAACGTTGCGCCTGTGATTATGGCGCAGTGCTAGAAGTTCTAAAAAACAGCAATGTCCTAAACCAAAGGCTCCTCTAAACCTGCTGTAACACAGTGGCAGAAAAAAGTGTGGAATAAAGTTATTTGGCCAGGGAACAGAGCTGGGATGAGATTACTTAGAGATAAGTATTAATGTGAGGCAGGCACAATGGGTGTTAAAGAGTGTCCAAGAAGCTTCGGCCCAGTAAAACTAAGATGTGTTGGTGATTGGTGCCTGGTAATAGTTCACAAGTGTCTTATAAGCATCTGCTACAAATATAGATTCCACGTGGCTGCTAGGATTATGCTGGTCCGCATATGATCCAACAAATGCCCATAGAAGATTAACAGGCCTCCTGGATTATATCTGCACTGCACGAGTAAATAAAACATTTTTTTTTTTTTTTTTTTCCCTTTTTTGATTTCAGGAACTTTTGCTATTAGCAACGCTGAGGTTAAGTACAGTGTTGTTGGGAGCTAACAGTGCTTAACTTGCTGCTGTGTATAGAAAAAGTGAGACACTGAAAATGGCGTTTCGCGCCACTGCAAAAGAGGCTCTTAGCTGCGTGTGACTCCCTACCCAAGTTTTGATCGCCACAGAAGATATATGTCACAGAGTATGTGGCTATTTTAGGTGTAAATTGCTTTGGGCTGTATAGGAAATGGCCAGAGTGTGACCAGCCGTTACTCACTGTGGGTAAAGGTGATGAAGAGCCGACTCAGGTGGGGTTGCTAGTCCGGTGTGTCGAGTGCAGTACTGCTTGTTATTATAACTCCTTAGCAGAGCTCCGGAGCGGATCCCCGACCCTCCGGAGCTAGTGGTGATGGGCCGCAGCCGATGCTGTACTGGGCAGATGATACCTGTGTGGGCAAAGGTGATGAAGAGCCGACTCGGCTGGGGCTGTCAGCCCGGTGTCTTGAGTGCAGTGCTGCTTGTTGCTGTAGCTCTCCAGCAAAGCTCCAGAGCGGATCCCCGACCTCCAGAGCCAGTGGTGATGAGCCGCAGCCAACGCTGTATTAGGCAGATGATCCAGTTGTTGGGATTGTTCCCCAAGGCTTGCAGCGCACTTAGTTAGTCAGCAGGTCTCCTGAATTCGGCTCTGCTCACTTCTGTGTGCCAGGCTGCACCGGATTGATCTAAATTTCTTTAATCAATAGTCCCAGTGAAAATAAAGTTCTAGCACTATCTTTTAATATCAAAATCTACCAATGTAGCTAGTTTTTGTTGGGGTTTTTTTTATAAAAAGCAGGAGCTCAGTGAAATGGCGTCTGCCTTGTATGATGGTTAGCTCCGCCCCCCCATCTTCCCCCTTTTCAAAGGATAAAGTATACATTTTATTTTTTTTAGCATACATCAAATAACAAGGTAAACAAGAAGCAAACAAAAATAGTTTTGTTTAGTATACAACAAATAACAAGCTAAAGAGAATATATATATGAAGAACAAGAAATACAATCCTGACTTAAACATTGGGGTAGACTACCCTAGTCCACAGTGACCATGGGATTATTCTGCCCATACTTCCGGTCACTGCTCTAACTAGTGCTAATCCCGATATCGGGCTGGAAGTTTCACCACTCTTCAACTTGATGTCATTTTACATGAACTGTCCTCTGATACAGAAGAAGGTGATTGAGAGTCTGCTGGAAGCAAAGAAGTATCCCTGCTGTGATCTTGTTGAGGGGAAGGCACACCTCATAAAACAGGGGATCCCACCGGCGGTGGCTCTGAGGCATCCAGTCCCAAACTCTCAGGTACTGGCTGAAGATGTTTTCTATTTCAACGTGTGACTGTCCCTCCATCAGTAAGTACTACATAAGAACTTGGTTCTGGAGAGCGTCCAATTACCGTAGCAGGCGTCTTCCATTTCTTCTCATCATCCAGTTTAACTCTGACACTTTGCCCCACATTCAGCTCCTGCAAGGGCCTCACAGACAGCTAGATTACGAGTTTGGCGTTATGAGTGAAAAAGCAGTGTTATGGCCCATAACGCTGCTTTTTCCCTAACGCTGATATTACGAGTCTTGTAGGTATCGGTGTACCGGACACCTTTTAGGCCGTCACGCAACGTCAGTACCACACTTTTTAAAAAGTCCTTTTTCAATGGGACTTCTATAGCGCCGGTATTACGAGTTTGCCTGAGAGGCCAAAAAGTGAGCGGTACACCCTATACCGACAAGATCCGTACCGCCATCTGAAGTCAGTAGTTATGAGTTTTACGTTACAAAAGCTGTACCATAAAACTCATAACTAAAGTGTTAAAAAGTACACTAACACCCATAAACTAACTATTAACCCCTAAACAGAGGCCCTCCCACACCGCAAACACTATAATTAAATTATTAACCCCTATTCTGCTGCTCCCCGACATCATTGCCACTATAATAAACCTATTAACCCCTAAACCGCCGCCCTCCCGCATCACAAACACTATATAAATATTATTAACCCCTAATCTGCCGTTCGCCCACACCGCCGCTATAATAAACCTATTAACCACTAAACTGCAAGCCCCCCACAACGAAATATACTATAATAAACTATTAACCCCTAAACTGAAAGCCCCCCTAACTTTATATTAAAATTACAATTTACCTATCTTAAATTAAATTAAAACTTGCATGTCAAATTTAAATAATTAATTTTAAACTAACAATTAATATAATTAATAAACTACAATTAAACTAACTACCAATTAAATAAAACCTAAACTACACATTCAAAAAATACTAACATTACTCTAAAAATTAGAAAGTAACTAATTACACAAAAAAACAAACTAAATTACAAAAAATAAAAAAATAAAAATTATGAAAAATAAGAAACAAATTATCAAAAATAAAAACGAATTACTCCTAATCTAATAGTCCTATCAAAATAAAAAAGCCCTCCCCCCCCAATAAAAAAACCCTTAGCCTACTCTAAACTGCCAATAGCCCTTAAAAGGGCCTTTTGTGGGGCATTGCCCCAAAGATATCAGCTCTTTTACCTGTAAAATAAAAATACAAACAACCCCCCAACAGGAAAACCCACAACCAACCCCCCCCAAATAAAAACCTATCAAAATAAACCTAAGCTAACCATTTTGCCCTGGAAAGGGCATTTGTATGGGCATTGCCCTTAAAAGGGCATTCAGCTCTTTTGCGATGCCTGAAAAGGGCAATCAGCCCTTTTATGAAAAGCCCAAACCCTAATCTAAAATAAAAACCCACCCAAAAAAACCTTAAAAAAAACCTAACACTGGGGACGGAGCCAAGCCGTGCTGGTACATGGCTGCACATTAGGAGCGCTCTGTTTTAGCCTACGCTCTCAACCACATAAACAGGGGACGTGGACAGTTCCTGGCCTGCATTTTGCCATAATAAAGAGCTCCTGAGGATGACATATCGGGATTCCCCTGCTCAGGTGTTCACCAGCACCTTCTTGTAACTGAGATGCTTAGGAGCTTACAGAACGCCGCAATCTTTGTGAGGCCGGAACCCCTGGGTCTACGCACCATACGCCTGGACTTCGGACAGCAGCATTAGATAGGGGGCTACCCATATCGCAGCAGACGCTGTCCCCCTGGGGCCATTCGTAGTGGGCAAGTTTTGAAGAGGCCGCAGTGTCTTCAGTGCCGACCGACAGATCCTAGACCACGTGGCTGGGCCCTATACACAACTTAATCAGCCCACACAAGCTCACACTAGCCACGTGGATCTCCTCATGCTGCCGAGCCCATCATAGTCTCACCCAGGCAGATCTCAAGGGCTGGCCTTAAGACTGGGACTCACCAGGTATGCTCAGGTCAGGGTAGCTGGCGAATTAAAAGGGATACATAATAAAATAGTGCTTGTGGGCTTGGGAGGCCTGAATTTATTTGTCCCTCACAATAGAGAATACCCACTCAGCATACTAATAACATTGCAGTTGGGAAGACAACTTTATTCCTGCCATTTTTCTGTTTACTCAGTGGCCAGCTTTATCACTCACTTACAATGACGCCAAAGAAGGGCCAGAAAATGGACAAGCCACCTAAGGCAACAGCACAGACTCCTTCTGTATCCACCTTTTTCCACACTAGCGATTCCAATGCTACTGCAGCTGCTCAAACAAGCGATGCTCAGGCTGCTGTAGATAACCAGGGGCTTACGCCTAGCCAACAGGTCTCCCTACAGGCCATTCAAGTAAAACTGGCGACCTTACCATCAAAAGCTGATTTACAGTCCTTGAAATTGTTTATAAAGGAAGAGATCAGAGACTTAAAGAAAGACCTAAATGAGATGGGTTTGAGGATTGATTATTTGGAGGAGGGCCACGATGCTTTGAACAATCTCCAATACACAACAACTTTCCATTCAAGATTCTATGGTCCAATCACTACAGGACAAAGTAGAGGACCTTGACAACTGTGGCCGCAGGAACAACCTGTGCATCTGCGTTATTCCCGAGGGCATTCAGCAAGAGCAATTGAAGCCCTTCCTGATCGATTTGTTTCTCCACATCTCACCGAACTCTCCGCCTCTGCTCCCTGAGGACATTGATAGAGCCCACAGGGCCCTGCTGCCCCCTCCTAAGCCCCCTTGCCCCTGAGAGATGTGGTCATTCGATTCCTACGTTATACTTCAAAAGATGACATCTGACAGGCAGTTAGAGCTAATCATACTATTTGTTTCCAGAGACACTCTCTACAAGTTTATCAAGATCTTAGCCCTTACACAATCCAAAGGTGCAAAGAGATCAAGTTTATCACAGCTACCCTAAGGGAACACCACATAAAGTACCGCTGGGGCTTTCCTTTCAGTCTGATTGTTTCCCATAATGGATCACAAGTCATCTACAGGGACTTCAATGATCTCTACCAACTCTCCAGCTCTCTCAACATAAAATTCTCTCCTCCAGCCGAAGCCACTCTCAATCTTCCTCCCATACCAGTTGAGCCTGGTCCTTCAACTGTTAAGGAACAAAGACCCCAGTAACACAGAGTGCAGTCCGAGAGGAGGAAGACAGGCCCTTTTAGGACCTTCACGAGTGCAGGATCTACTGGTGTTTCTCTCTACATCAATATTTTTTTCATTTTATGGTCCATCTTACAAACTTTCCTATCTGCCAGCAGCTTGGAGCCGGTGGGGCGACAGCGGAGATACCCAGGACTTAGTCTGGTAGTATGATGATAGTTGTAATGTTCAGTGCTCTTATAAATTTCCATTGTAGGAGTGGATGTGTTTTAAATGTACATTAGGATTTGTCTTTCCTCACATTGTTTACACAAGTATCTCAGTGCCTTCTAGCTATACAATAGAAATGTTACATCTCTATTTTAACACCTTTGCTGCAGACCTGTTGACATACTGGGATATGGCTCACCCTGCTTTGGCCATAGTTAAGTATTTTTGAAATTGTTGGATGCATTACATCCTCACCTCATTGTTTAACCATCCCTCATCCATTCACAGGCCCGGTACACATAGTCATCAATTCCCTAATCCATCTATTACTTTTCTAACTAAATAAAGAAGTGTTTGGCCCTGGCCTTATGCTGTGGCTTTTGAAATCTCTCCCCCCACAATTATACGCCTGAGTCCCTCCTAGACTTAGATCAACTCCCCCCCCCCCCCCAGATCTACATCTTAATAAATGCCCCGAAAAACGCAGATCTGCCCTAATGTCCCCTTTCGATCTCACTACCAAGTTTACTAACTTGAGAGTTAGCTGGGCTACATTTCTCCCCCCCCCCCCCCCGGTATGGTGTATTATTACTTTACAAATACACTTATTACAAATGTTACTGTCATTCTCAGTTCACAATTGTTTTTGTTTGTTGTTAAAGTTATTAATTGTTATGCTCACTGTTTGTCTCAAAATTCCTGCCTAACCCAAGATACTGTTATATTTACTGGTTACATGATTGGTTCCAAAGCTTCTTTTTGCTGTTTTAAAACCCCCCAAAAAAGATCATGGTTGACACATTAGCAAATATTAAGATCATATCCCACAATGTAAAAGGCCTCAACACCCCCCAGAAAAGGTCTATGGCCCTGAGGGATTATAAGAAGAGTAACAGGGACATCTTATTTCTCCAGGAGACCCACTTCAAAAGATTGTTTGAGCCCAAGTTAGCTTTTAAAAAATTTGGTGCGTTCTACCTTTCACCCTATTCCACTAAATGTAATGGAGTAGGGATACTAATTAGTAAAAAAACTCCCCTTTCGCAAAACCTCTGTGTATAAAGATAGGGAAGGAAGATATATAATTATAGTTGGTATATTTACCATAAACCCATAACCCTTGTGAATATCTACACCCCAAACAATGATCCTTCTCCTTTTTTTCCATCAGTTATGCAAAAAAATATTAGAGGTCTCCAGAGGAAGTTTAATTATGGGTGGGGATTTTAATCTTGCCTTCGACCCTAGCCAGGATTGTTCATCAGGCTTTTCCTCCATGCCTACTAAGACATTAAAGCAGATTAAATTAGCCCTCTCCCAACTAGCAGTCCATGACGCATGGAGGCTCCAACACCCCTCCACGAAAGATTTTACGTTCTACTCCCACCACTATTATTTATATTCTAGGATCGCCTACCTATTTACTGATGTCTCCACCCTATCTTATGCTACACACACTGAAATCTACCCCATCACAAAGTTGGACCATGCCAAAATGAGTTGTGTACTTAGGTGGCACACCTCTTACCTCCCCAATATAAATTGGAAACTTGATGATTCCCTATTTAGGGACTCACAGTCCTTCCTTCAAATACAAAAAGCTTTAATTGAATTTTTCAAAATAAATAACACACCCGACATTGACATCCAACATATCTGGAATGGCGACAAGTGCGTTTTCAGGGGCGAACTTATCGCCATTAAAGCTGCTAAATTAAAACAAAAAAATGCTTACTTAAAATAGCTCTTAGATGACCTATCCAAACTACAGGATATCCACAAACGCTTCCCTAAAAATTCTTCACTATTAGAGAGCATAGCACATAAACGTAGCCAGCTCTGCCTTCTTTTGGGTACCAAGGCCAAAAATAGGGCCCTTTTTCTTAAAAAGATCTATTACGAAGGAGCTAATAAACAAGGGAGAATGCTGGCACGACAGCTTAAAAGAAGAGCACATAAGCCTTACATTATGGGAATCCGTGATGCTTCTGGTAGGCTGAGGTCCTTCACCAATGACATCGCCCTGGCCTTTAAAGAATTATAAACAAATTATATAACATACGAGATACGACCGGTGACCCTTACCCTGACGATATAGCTAAATATCTGAAACAATTAAAGCTCCCCAAATTATCCACAGATCAAAATAATGAACTAGAAGCCCCGTACTCTGAAGAGGAACTTCTGGGTGTTATCTCTTCGCTCCCTTCAGGTAAAGCCCCTGGTCCTGATGGGTTTCACAATTCCTATTACTCATTATTTAAAGAGATCTTAGCCCCCCACCTTCTTAGGTACTTCTGAAGTATTGATGAAAATGTGTCGTTCCCTGCCTCCGTGCTCCTGGCACACATCTCTGTCCTCCTAAAACCTAATAAGTCCCTGGATCAAATTTCAAACTACCACCCGATTTCTCTTATTAACACTAATATAACATTTTTTGCTAAAATAATGACTATCCGAATCAACCGATTCCTCCCTAGCATAATCCATAAGGACCAGGTCAGATTTGTCCCTGGTCGTGAGGCTTGGGACAACACTGTTCGCAACATACACCTAATTTGGCATATCACTAATGAGAATATCCCCTCAGTGCTTATTTCAACAGACGCCGAAAAGGCTTTCGACCGTGTCAATTGGTCATTCCTCAGAGCCTCCTTGGAAGCCTTCGGTCTAGGCCCTACTTCCCTAAACTGTATCTTTTTGCTTTATACATCCCTCAGCGCCCGAATTCCCATTAACGGCACTCTTTCTCCTCCGGTTCTTATTAGAAACGGTACTCGTCATGGCTGTCCTCTATTGCCCCTACTTTTTGCTTGCCTAGTGGAAACTCTAGCTTCTAAAATAAGGAACAATAATGAAATCACAGGTATCTCCTTTGGACGTGAAGTTTATAAGGTCTCCTTGTTTGCCGACGATATCCTCTTTACCCTCACCGACCATGAAAAATCGATCCCCCACCTCTTGACAGAACTTAACACATTTATCAACCTTACAAACTTCTTGGTAAGTCAGAACAAGTCTGAAATTCTGGGCTTCTGCCTACCAGAGAGCACGGTCTTATCAATTAAAATGAGTTGTCCCTTCAAGTGGTGTAATACCTAGGCATTTATTTAACCAACTCTTTTAAAAAGTTATTCCTTAAGAACTATCTCCCAATTAAGATCGCAATCATATGCAATCTTTCTTCATGGGGCTCTAAAAGACTCTCCTGGCTAGGGTGCATCAATTCTTTAAAGATGAATGTCTTTCCAAGACTGCTTTATATTATGCAAGCGCTACCTATCCCTCTCCCCCCAAGATATATCCCTCAAATTTAGAGTTTATTCAGTTATTTTGTAGGGCAAAATAAACCACCTATAATAAATAAAGTTACTATGTCCCTCCCCAGGAACCTTGGCGGCTTGGGAATGCGCGATTTGGAGGCTTACAGATCCGCCATATTCCTACAGAGGATATTGGACTGGAGGACAGGAGGTGAACAGAGGAGGTGGGTCCGACTGGAGGAGAGCATAAATTCTGCACTCCCTCTTGCAAGCTTCTGCTGGAGCCCTGGCTTTTCTAGAAGAGCTAAGCTGGTTTCAAGATTTACAAGAGAAACTGCAAGCCTGTGGGCTGTGGCCACTAAACATAACCCCTGTCTTTCCTCCAGCCCGGGCCCGCTGACCTCTTTAACTCAGACTTCTCAGTATCCTCATTTAACTCCCAGCTTTCCTCTGCCACACCCACCCCTGATATACTTGCCTATCACGTTTCCATAAATGACTCCATATGCTCTCAAGACCAACTGATAGATAAAGGATATGAATGGGCTAGGAACTGGTTTGCTTATAGGAGACTGTATAATTATATCACCACCCACAAACATAATCGCAATCTGATCCGCCCCCCACCAATATTGAAAAACTATACTTATCTAGTTCAACGGTTAAACACTCCCTCTCTATTATTTATAAAATTCTACTTCACCCCCCTCCGGGCAATTTGCCATACTCCATTGATATGTGGGAAAGAGAGCTGGGAGTAATTATCCTCCCGCAAACAACACTTGATATATTTTCTGATACTATGAGGTCCTCTACCTCCGCTTCCATCTTGGAAATTAATTATAAGATACTCCATTGTTGGTATCTGACCCCCCAGAAAATGGCATCATTTATTCCCCAAAGTGAGTAATAGATGCTGGAGGTGCGGCCATGTGGGGAGCGGCATGGGTCATATGTGGTGGTGCTCGCAAATTAATCATTACTGATACGATATTATGAAAGAAGTTGAGCTTATCTTGAGAGTGCCCATGCCTTCTGACACCCAGATATGGCTCCTAAATAAATCAGTCTGACTCCCCTATAAATACCTAATTCCCTTATTTAGGATTTTTACAAATAGTGATAAGAACCTCATAGCAAGGTCTTGGAAATCTAAAGATACTCCGAACCTGGCAATGTGGAAAAACAAAGTCACACAAGTTGTTGGAGCTTGAGGAGTATTCCACATTCAAAAATGGCAATATAGAAAACTTTCTTATCTTACAATCAATGTGGGATGAGTATAATAAAAACTCAGTGGGTATGTTGATCAGTACTGGAACCAACCTATTCCAATATTTAAATTTTTCAGGCAGGGATAAATACCGTTAGATTTTTTGTCTATGAGTTAGGCACATATACCATCTACTTTCGACACTACCAATTATTTTTTGAGACATGGCACTTGTTGATTATTTATGTGCTTTCCAATTGATACTGTGGGGCCCATTTATCAAGCTCCATACGGAGCTTGTGGGCCCGCGTTTCTGGCGAGTCTTCAGACTCGCCAGAAACACAAGATATGAAGCAGCGATCTAAAGACCGCTGCTCCATAACCCTGTCCGCCTGCTCTGAGCAGGCGGACAGGAATCGCCGGAAATCAACCCAATCGAGTATGATCGGGTTGATTGACAGCTCCCTGCTGGCTGCCCATTGGCCGCGAGTCAGCAGGGGCGGCGTTGCACCAGCAGCTCTTGTGAGCTGCTGGTGCAATGCTGAATACTAAGAGCGTATTGCTCTCCGCATTCAGCGAGGTCTTGCGGACCTGATCCGCAAGACCTTTGATAAATAGGGGCCTTAGTATATTTTGCTTTACCCAAATAATATGTGAGTCTGGTTTAGCGACTCGTTCTTATATTTCTTGATGTCTTAAGATTGTTATTATTTGAAACGACTGTTGTATTGTATGAACAGATTCCTTTCAATAAAAAGATATTTAAAAAAAAAAAAAATTAATAAAAATCCCCCACTAACCCCCGACGATACACTTAAAGTTATTAAAGTCCGGACATCCGGTGGGGGCGGAGCCAACTATCAAGCTGATCGGTCGCATACAGCATGAGCTCTAGCTTTTATTGTTCCTATAGGAGGTTTTTTATCAAATTTGGGAAATCCCAAAACACCTTTTACTATCTCCTGCAAGCTCTTCTTGGAAACTAAGCAAGGATAGGAGTTAAGTAGTTAAGGAGTGGAACTTTACTATGATCTGCAAATTTCCTATACGCCACGAGGTCATAGAGCTTTGTTGCAACTTTTAAAAGATCAGTACTGGTTCGGTTTCTGGACTAATGCTATAACAATATCTCCTATGCACCCGAAAGTATTTGCAGGGCAAGGAAAATAAAGATGTCACTTGTAAAGGGTGAAGAAAACTTCTACGCCACGATGCAAGCACTGCTAGTAAATCTAACATGGCGGATGGAGGAGAACTACAAAGAACTCTCAGAGCTCTTACAGCCAGCTGCGCAAACTTTGGCTGACGGACCCTCACCACCAGCTGGGAAACTACCTACATTTGAGCGGACCACCAAGATATCACCCACTTTGCCTGTTATGGAAGTGACTCATAGGGCACACTCCTCAGGCAAGTCCCGTCAGTGCGGGGATGACTGTTCAGACGCTACAGGATACCAGGCGCTCCTAGACTCGGAGAATCACTCTCACTGCCGCAAGATTACTCTCGCTGACAGTGCTACTCTCCTGCTGCCGACCAAGCTCCCGGATGGCGTGCTATTGTTAGCCCTTGCGAAGACCAACCATTTTGCTAGCCTGAGATCCATACCGGGGTTTAATGCATCACCAGATCAATGTATCGCCAGTGCTCCTACAAAGTCTCACGGGTCGGAGTTTCTATTTGTGGGCCTTAGAAGAAGGCATCTTCATGAGACGCGGTGGAGCCTTGTGATTCATGCTGTCCGTTATACTAAAAGTGGTATCGATTGAACTTAGTCTACTTGTAGTGCTCACCAGAAAGGATCCTTTGAACCTAACATCATCTCCAGGTGACATTCTCCCAAGTTGCATTAAACTTCACTGCCTATTAAGATAGATCTTTTTGTTCTCCTTCCTATTTCCCATTTATTCCTGAAACAGGACTCTTAACTCATAGTTCTCCACGCCGGAACCTCCCTATTGAACTTTTGCTGAGCTGGACTTTTGTAAAGTTTAGACTTCTATAACACGTAGCTATAGTTATACATATGATGGAACACAGTTAAATATACATAATGGATGTCTGTTTTAATGATATCTCTTCAACGACCCTAAGCTTGAAATATGCAATGTGATATTACCTTATTACCCTTGTACTAATAGACATGTTCAGATCACATATGACATGTTCTAATATTCCTAAGCACTACATCAGTTTGTAGATTAGCTAAACTAGGTGTCTATTTAATGTACTGCTGAACTTTATATAGATTTAGAGAATGATGTATGCACATGATATAATTAGTGTGCTAGATTGCTATCTCTAGCTTACTCATGACAATGTTTATATGTATATTATACTAAAGACACAGCCTTTGGTAGACTTTACACATGTGGGTGCCAATATTTATGCTCTTCACCTAAACCCTCTTGTTAATGTTACTATGTTTGATGTCAATATTGATGTTCTCTAAGCTTCCGTATTTAGTCTATATGTAATATGGTTCTAGTAGTCTAATGGTGTTAGTCATGACTCCTTTAGATTGTCAGGTTTATACTGCCGGTATATGTGCTCTCATATGTATTTGGTGGATTGATATGCTGCACAGGTTATATCTAGAGTTTTATGCAACCTATTAGTATAAGCACGCCTGATCTTTGTATACATTGTGGTTGATATAATGATATGTACTTATGTTTTTCACTTGCGTGTTTGCACTCTATATTCCTTATAGATATTATTGGTAATGTATTGATTTATAATAGAACCTCTAACTGATAAGCTTTCGTGATACAGACATATAGGGTTTGATACTAACATGAGTTAGTCACTGCTCATGTATTGTACTATTGACACATGCTACTTGAACCAGTAAGCAGCTACATACCTCTTTGTCCCTTAGGATTGATGTAGGGGTTAAACTATATTCATAATCTGTCCATTTACGCATCCTTGACCCCAGATAACTATGTGTCCTTAAGCTAGCTAAGACACACAAACCTTATTCTAAGTTTAAGTCTCTCCCGGATTCCCCTCCTAAGCTTACACTTTTCCTTAAAAATGTTGTTTCTTTATGTGCCAGCTCTGCCATGCTGAGAGAATTTATATGGTGCTTGCTTACTTAGTGGCTCTCTTAAAACTAAGCTATGCCTATCTTCTTAAAGACACTTATAACTATCCCATAATATATTTAAACCTCCTTACTCAGGGCCAAAATTTTACCAAGGTTATCCAGTTTATGCTATAGCTCTTTTATGTGCACTAACTAACGTCTTAAAAGGAGAGTTTATAAGGCTAACACTGTTGCTATTTTGTACATACCTGCCTAAAATGTTTATTAACTATTAATTAAGTTATGTATTCGTTAAATCTTTATGTATAGTTAGCCTAGCTTTATGCAGTGCTTATAATCTAGTTTACTGAGACTATTACTGCACACCCATATAGCAGTAGTGTCACAAACGTTAGTATCTCTAACAGTCATTTGCCTGAATCTCAATCCTAACATGAGATATTTGTACATAGAGCGGTTTTTTATCTTAATTTTCTTTCCCAAAGCTATAGAATAACCCCCAGCTAGTGTATTCTAAATATATATTCTCAAAAGAAGTAAGCTCACTGACAAAGATAATAGCTCCCGCCAAATACCCTAAAATACTTTTATATTTTTAGCTCCGCCCTCCACCCTTTCCCCCCTATATATAGCGGTGCTCACCCGCTGAATTTCCCCCCCTCCCCTTCTCTAAATACGCACGTACGCGATTTTTGAAGCTCCTAAAGAGCTGGACATTTGGCCATCAGATATCCTCTGTCTTCTATGCATTTGGCCCATGGGGCCTTAACCTATATTTCTAACTGGTCAGTCATTTATGACATATTATTGAAAAACTGAGGTTCCATTAGCCTTTCACCAATATGTTATGTTGTTACCGAAATACTTCGGTCAATTTTGTATGTGTTTCGTTCTTTTGACAGAATGGTGTATTATGTCTTATGTTTGTTATGCAAAAACCTCAATAAAAAATTATTAAAAAAAAAAAAAAAAAAAGTCCGGAAATCCATCCTCAACGATACACTTACAGTTATTAAAGTCCGGACATCCATCCTCATCCAGCCAGTGAAGTCCTCATCCAAGCGGAAAGAAGTCTTCATCCAGACGGCATCTTCTATCTTCATCCATCCGTCGCGGAGCGGGTCCATCTTCAAGACATCTGGCGCGGAGCATCCTCTTCATACGGTCGCCGCCGTACACTGGAACTGTAATGCAAGTGACGTTATCAAAGATGGCGTCCCTTGCATTCCTATTGGCTGAATATCTATCAGCAAATAGGAATTAAAGCTGAAAAATCCTATTGGCTGTTCCAATCAGCCAATAGGATTGAGCTTTCATCCTATTGGCTGTTCCAATCAGCCATAGCAGCGCTTGTTTTCTGTGCGGTATGGAGCTCAACGCATTCATATTGCCCGCACAAGCCTGCTTTTTTGAAACCTGTAATAGCAGCGCTATAGGGGGTGAAATAACGCCCACAATTATTATTAATTTCCCTATAGTGCTCAAAACTCATAATCTGGCTGAGAGTGTTTTCTGTCATAGAAGAATCGATAACCCCTTTTTACCTCTTCATTCCTCCTAAGGACCTTGTCCCGAGGAACAGACCTGCTTGGCTGGAAGACACCCACAGAGGGTAAAGTGGTGCGAATCTGACGTCCTAGCATCAGCTGTGACAGGCTAAAACCCGTGGCTTGGATGGGAGTCACCCTATAGGCCAAGAGAGCTAGGTACGACTCAGATTGCTTTAAAATGAACTTTGTTGTTTGAACTGCCCCTTCACCCATTCCAGTGGCCTGCGGGTAATGTGGACTTAACATAAAATGGACAGAATCACAGAGTCATATTCTCTGCTCTGCTGAAATAACTGAACTCCATGGAAGCAAACTGCATTCCGTTATCACTCACTAACTCCATTGGTATGCCCCACCGGGCGAACAAGCTCTTGAGATGAGTGATAATGTCTTGACTGGTGATCTGATTCAAGGGTGCATTCTCCAAATACCTGAAATAGTAGTCAATCACAACTAGGTACTTTTTCCCATGCAGTTCACACAAATTAGCAGCTATTTTCTGCCATGGGCCTGCAGGCAGCGAAGTAGAAATCAAGGTCTCCCTTCTCTGAGTAGTCTGGCGTTCCCGGCAAAAGGCACATTTTGACACGTGACTTGCAATGTCGGAACTGATCCCAGGTCACCATACTGCCATTGCTGCCCTTTCTCTGCACTTTGTAATGCCCAAGTGGCCATCATGAATCCTGCTTAACATTTCCTGCCGCATGCTAAAAGGAATAACAATGCGGTCCTGGAACAGCACCAACCCATCCAGCTCCGTGAGCTGCGACCTCTCTGACTCTTAAGAACTTAAAGATATCCAGGCTGCCCGGTTCTTGGGCCAACCTTCTTTTATGTACTTAATAACTTCTTGAAGCTCTTTATCTAAACATGTCTCCTTTCTTATTTGCTTCCCTGACAAAATGGATTTGGATGCCAAAACTGAATCCACATACACGTTCACATCTGATTCAGCTGAAGATTCTTCAGCAGCAGCCAGCGGGAGCTTGGAAAGTGTATCTGCCACTACCAGTTGTTTTCCCGGCACATGCACTGCCTGAACATTGAACCTAAGCAGCCTCATCTGAAGTCTCTGGCATCCTAGGGGTGTTTTGTCAATATCATAGGAGTTGATTAGAGGGACTAGCGGTTTATGGTCAGTCTCCAGACTAAATTTCTCTAAACCCAATAGGTAACGCTGGAAGTGCTCATAGACCTAAACTGCAGCCAGGCACTCTTTTTCAATTTGGGCGTATTTAGACTCAGCAGCCGTCAGTGTACGGGAACAGTAGTCGATGGGCTGTAGTTTGTTCTCATTCAGCTGCAGGAGGGTAACTGCTTGCATCAGCACTAACCACAGTCTTTTCAGAAGGGTCGTAGAACCCCCAACACTGGGGCAGACCCCAGCAGGGACTTGACCTGCACAAAAGCTTCTTCCTGTGAAGGTCCCCAGACCCAGGCAACATCTTTCTTCAACAACTCTGTGATAGGGTGTAGTACTGTGGATAAATCTGGAAGGAACCTGACCACATAATTCATAAGGCCCAATATCTGTCTCAGCTCGTGTAAATCAGAAGGACTTTTCATCTGTTGAATAGCAAGGATTTTATTAGGGTCCGGCTTGATGCCATCTCCATTGATGATATGCCTAAAGTAACATATCTCCGCCTTTCTAAAATGGCATTTCTCCTTATTTAATTTCAGCCCGGACTCTCTTATGGTCTGCAGCACACAGCTCAATTGCTGATCATGTTTTCCCAATGTAGTCCATACACTAAAATGTTGTGTATGCCCTTGTGGTCCCTTAGGTGAGAACTCATCTCTCTTCAAAAGATTTCAGGAGCAGGATATCCTGAAGGGGAGTCTGCAGAAGCAAAACCGACCTACCGGTGTAATGAAGGCAGTCAGTTTGAGGCACTTTGGATCCAGAGGTATCTGCCAGAAGCCACTGGAAGCCTCCAGTGTAGAGAAGAAATTCGCCCCAGCCAATCTGGGAGCTATGTCTTCAAGTGTCAGCAGCACATATCTCTCTCTCTTCACCGCCTCATTCAGCCTTTTCAAGTCTATGCAGATGCGTACCTTCCTGTTTTTCTTCACAACAGGCACAATGGGGGCACACCAATCAGTTGCTTCAACAACCTCTTCAATAACTCCCATATTCTTCATACGCAGAAGTTCCTTCTCCACTTGATGCATGAGCGGGAACGGAATTCTACGAGGAGTGGTAATGCTGTATGGGACTGCGTCACCTTTAAGCGATATTCGGACTGGGTTGCAATTCAGTAGGCCCAATTCACCAAACATGTCTCCCGAAATCTTTCACTCTGGCAACCCGGATCAAACCACAGGCTGCTTTTCTGCTCAATAGGTTGTTAACATACTGACCTCTAATCACATGTACCTACATGGTGAATTTCCTCTGCTTGTACTCAGAGTTGGCAAGAAATTTCCCCGCATAATCGATGCGGCCACTAGGACTATGAACTTTTTGTTGTAACTTTCGCCAGCTGAGACTGTCGAGGCAGTTTTATGAATGCTGCAAGGGACATAACAGTGATGTCTGCTCCCGTGTCAATCTTGAAAGCAACTTTGTCTCCCATTACAGTAAGGGTAACCCACCAATCTTCGTCTAAACCAGACCGTTCAACAACAGACTTTACAAAGGACACTTCTTGACCCTCCTGGTCACTATCCAGCTGCATCTACTTAATGTATTCAGTTTTACACGCCACTTCAAAATGGCCCATTCGGTTACATTTTCTACATCTTTTATCTTTAGCAGGGCATATGACATTCGGATCATGGGTACAGTTACACCGTGTGCAGCGAGCCTGCTGCGCCCATCCGCTTCTGGGCCTATCTGTTGCCCTTGGTCTACCGCTCACACTGTGCCTTTCACCTGCAGCTCTCCTGAACTGCTGCACTTCATCCACAATACTCTTAGACCTCAGATCAGCACTTTGCTTTTTCACTAGTTCACTCTGGCGGGAAATCCTAATAGCCCCATCTAATGTTAATACAGCCTCCAACTGTAGCTTCAGAGAGACCTCAGCATCTGCAATTCCTATGATTATTCTGTCTCTGATTTGCTCTTCTTTAGCAACACCAAACTCACAGAATTCAGCTAGTTCATACAGGCTGCGCACAAATGACTCCACAGATTCTCCCACACACTGAGCACGTTTGTGAAAACAGGCCCTCTCATGAATCACATTTCTTTTGGGCACAAAGTGAGCACTGAGTTTGTTCATAACTATTTTAAAGTTAAATTCTTCCTCTTCTTGGAAGGAAAAGGCATTAAACACTGGCTCCACATCTTCCCTCATAGAGTATAAAAGAGAATTAACTTGTACTTCACCACTCTCCTTGTCCAGCTTGGAAGCAATCCTGAAGCGTTGAAACCACTGACACCATGTGGGCCAAGCTGCAGGCTGAGAGAAATCAAAAGGCTCAGATGGGGTAAACTTCAACATCGTCATTACTCAGAAATAGAAGGACAGGCAAGTACTTCTGACACCATGTCATGAGATGCAGGACACAGCATAGAAGGTACAATGCTATTTTATTGCAGAGCATAAAAGTATACAGCTTGCACAACACATCTAACTCAGTAAGTGCGACATAGACAATAACAACCTTAAGCCCCGCCCCATCTGGTGACGTCACCTCCCACTCTCATCACACTACCCATTTGCAGAAAAATGCAAAAGTAAGATTTTTGAGGTAAAAAAATGGTAAATTGAGCTGCTAAGAAGTCCTAAAGATGCTAGATGAGAACTATCTTGTGGCTCATTCCCCCAATTTCCCATGTTAAACACATAGGTAAAGCTCATCCGTTGTAAGGCTGTTATCCCCAGCTATGTAGTTCCTGAAAGGAGAGTACTATTGGATAGCTCCTGTGCTGTGTAGTACATGAGTCACTTACCTGGACTGAAGCACCCCTCCAATGTGTCTTACCAGCATGCTGAGGCCTTTTTCCCTCACAGGTTGCTGATCCAGTAGAGAGCCCATCCAGTGCAAGTAACTATACTGCAGAGGATACTTCGAATATACATGTGACCCCTTAGGGGGAGGCTAGGGACCGGTCCCTGCACCACCTGAGGGCCATTATGGCTGTTAGATTATCCACTAGGGTTCTGGAAAGCACATAACAGAGGTAATCCTCATCCCTGTTTCACTAAGAGTCTTCTTAAATCTTCTTGAAGTGAAGTTGCCTAGGGGTTCTGGGTCCCAAGTCAGGTCTGAGCCCACAAATCATATGAAAAAAAATAATAAACTCTTCCATCTCTTATATCTATAACCTCTCTCCTCAGATGCCAAGAACAAACTGAGGAAGGAGAGGAGGTGGGAGGGGCTAAAGCTCTGTGAGGGTTCTTGACCTCCTCCTCATAGGCTGGAATATATCCCACATGTTATGAAGCTATAGACTCTCATCAGCTAAGAAAGAAATATATATATATATATTTTTTTTTTTTAAAAGAGCACTAAAAATCTTGTTGCTAGTGTGGGCTGAAAGCCACCAATCAGCAAGCGCTACCCAGGATTCTGAACCAAAAATGGGCTGGCTCCTAAGCTTACGTTTCTACTTTTTCAAATAAAGTTAGCAAGGGAACAAAGAAAAATTTATAATAGCAGTAAATTAGAAAGTTGCTTTAAATTGCATGCTCTATTTGAATCATGAAAGATAAAAAAATTGGTTTAGTTTCCCTTTAAGATTTGTTATTGCCTCGAGTTTAACAACGGCAGGGGGTTGTCCCAGAACCACACACAGTGGAACAGAGTATCTTGTTTTGCTATGTGTGTAGTGACATTGATTGTTCAGATTGCTCAGGAATGGGGGTGATTGTGTACAGATGGCTGAAATCCAACTTTACTTCAGGCTGTGCAGCGTTCAGGACAATTACTGTGAGGAATAACAGATTGAGTGCTCACGTACCATATAACCCATGTCATCAGACTTTCATAACAGATTCTTCATAGTCCTATACTTTGATTGTTCTTGTTATTTGTATACATACTTTTTGTATTTTATACTTGTTTCTTTCAATTGGCAGGGAGAAAGCATTAAGTATCTCTCCCACTTCCCTTACTCCCCCAGTCATTCTTTGCCTATGTCAACTAGGAGGGCAAAGAAAGTGCTCGGATGAAAATTGGATTTAAGTCCTTTAATGGGTAACATCCCACCTGTCAACCAGTGTAAGCTTACACTGCTTTCCTTTCTACCTCAGGTCACTGTCAGATGTGGATGAAGCTGTCAGACCTGGAAGTAATGTGACTTCTCCATAGCAGAGACCCTGGAGGTAAGTGCCTTTTTCATTAGGACACTCAGGGGCAGATGGAGAATCTTGAGGGCACTATGAAAGGTGGTCTGGGGACATAAAATCTCAGATCCTATATTAGGATCAGTTTGATAAAGAAGCAGATTGTGGCAACTAAACTTAATATAAGGATCAATTTAGTATTGTTGATCTCTTTTTGAACCGGGACATTTCGGGTCTGAGAGGGTTCTTGACTTTTATTAGAATCTTTAATGAGGCTGTTATATTCTTTTTTATTAACCGTTATGGCCGTCACCTCGATCACGACAAGCAGATAGCGCCGTTTTCGCATGCTTCAGGCAATGCAGTGGGCAGACCTCTCTCGATCGTGGCACCACGTGGGCTACCGCACATCCGACTTTATCTTTCTTCTCCGACTGCCATCTGAGGTTTGATCTTATCGCTGGGATCGGCACTGGACCGGGAGGTTGGTGAGTGCTCCAGCCAGAGCAGGGACCTATTGAGGTGCCATTACTAGCTATATTTTTCTTATTAGTAACTAATTTGTCACATTTCTGATTAGGAATCCCTCCCTTACTATGGAGGAAGGTACAGACATGGAGGATACTTCCCCATCATTATCATTGTCTAACAAGTGTTTTTATTGTGAAGAGGCCCATATTGCCCCCCCCCCCTGCACAGTTTTGTTCTACATGTTTAACTTCGGTTTTACAGTCCAAATCAAGAGGGACTAAGCTTCATTCTACCTTTTCTGGGAATATGAACCCGTCAGAGCCCTCTACCCCTCAGGACTCTGTTGTCCAGGACATACCTCAGCTTTCCCTTCAGTTCCCGTCCTAAAAAGTTGAACAGGCAGTGCCCTGTGGCTCAGTTCAGTCCTTACCTGGGGGCATTTTTTACCAGGGAACTTTGCAGCACAACTACAGTCAGCTGTTTCTGCTGCGCTGAATGCCATGCCTGTCTCGGGCAAAAGGAAGAGAAAAACATGTTTCCTCTAATACAGGAATCACTGCTCCTATAGAATCTACGTTGGTCAGTCTATCCCAACTTTCTAAGGATGAGCATACCACAGTAGCCTCTGAGGGTGAGCTTTCTGATTCTGACTCCGCTGTGGAAAAAACAGTGGAACATGAAGAGATAAACTTCAGGTTTAAGCTTGAACATCTTTGTATTTCACTTAAGGAGGTCTTATCGACGAAATCTTAATGTTCCTGAATCAAAACATTCTGAGGAAACTAAGATTCCTAAACTGGACAGGGTTTATGACATTAGACCCAGAGTGCCTGAGGTTTTTCCTGTCCCTGCTCGCATCACAGACATCATTTCTAAGGAATGGGAGAAACCTGGGATTCCATTCTCCCCATCTACTAATTTTAAGAAGATGTTCCCAGTTCCTGACTCCCACTTGGAGTTGTGGAGTTCCATTCCCAAAGTAGATGGAGCTATCTCTACTCTGGCTAAACGTACTACTATTCCGCTTGAGGGTAGTACCTCCTACAGGGACCCTATGGACAGAAAGATGTAGGGGTACTTAAGGAGGATGTTTCTTCTTTTTCAACAGGCTGCTGGCATATCGGAGGTTGCTGGAGCCACCGCTTACTGGTGCGACTCTTTGTCAGAGATGATTCTGGTCGAAACTACGTTAAATGATATCCAGGATCAGATTAGTGATCTTAGAATGGCCAATTCCTTTATTTGTAATGCTAACATGCAAATCATTTGTCTGAATGCTAAGTCATCTGGTTTCAAGTTGTATCGCGAAGAGCTCTCTGGTTAAAATTCTGGTCGGCAGATATGGTATCTAAATCTAGACTTCTTTCCTTAGCCTTTAAGGTAAAGTCATTGTTTAATCCAGGTCTGGATTCCATTATTTCCATGGTGACCGGAGGGAAGGGTGCTTTCCTCCTTCAAGATAAAAAAGCTACATCCAAGGGTCCCCAGTCTTGTAATTTTTGTCCCTTTCATACCTCCAAGAGACAGTGGTCTCTGGCCTCCGCCAAGAAGGTACCTGGAAGCCCAATCAATCTTGGAACAAAAACAAACAGTCCAAGAAGCCCTCCTCCGATAACAAGTCATAAGGAAGGGATGGCTCCCGATACGGGACCGGATCACTTAAGGGGCAGACTATCCTTTTTTCAGGATGCTTGGTTTTGTGACATTCAGGATCCCTGGGTCTTGGATGTAGTCTCCCAGTGGTACAGGACAGGGTTCAAGTCTCGCCCTCCAAGAGACAGATTCCTTCTGTCAAGGCTCTTTTCAAATCCAATGAAGAGGTCAGCATTCTTGAAATATGTAAAAGACCTATTATCTCTGGGAGTGATCATTCCTGTTCCTCCCCTTAGAACAGGGCCTAGGATTTTATTTAAACCTTTTTATGGTTCCCAAAAAAGGGGGAACTTTCCGTCCAATCCTGGACTTAAAGTATTTCAACAAGTTTCTCAAGGTTCAGTCCTTCAACAGGGAGACTATAAGATCCATTCTCCCTTTGGTCCAAGAGGGTCAATTCCTGACCACTATCAACCTGAAGGACGCATACCTTCATGTTCCGATCCACAAGGATCATTTTCAGTTTATCCGGTTTGCCTTTCTGGACAAACATTTCCAATTTGTAGCTCTGCCATTTGGTCTAGCCACGGCTCAAAGAATCTTTACGAAGGTACTAGAAGCTCTTCTAGCGGTGGCAAGAATGTGAGAAATCATGTCGGCTCCTTACTTGGACGATATCTTGGTTCACGCTCTATCTTTTCCTTTGGCAAGATCTCACACAGATGCTCTTTTGTGTCTCCTTCGGGTCCACGGGTGAAAGATAAATCTGGGCAAGAGTTCCTTGACCCCCCTGCACCACCTGAGGGCCATTATGGCTGTATATATATATTTTTTTAAAAGAGCACTAAAAATCTTGTTGCTAGTGTGGGCTGAAAGCCACCAATCAGCAAGCGCTACCCAGGATTCTGAACCAAAAATGGGCTGGCTCCTAAGCTTACGTTTCTACTTTTTCAAATAAAGTTAGCAAGGGAACAAAGAAAAATTTATAATAGCAGTAAATTAGAAAGTTGCTTTAAATTGCATGCTCTATTTGAATCATGAAAGATAAAACAATTGGTTTAGTTTCCCTTTAAGATTTGTTATTGCCTCGAGTTTAACAACGGCAGGGGGTTGTCCCAGAACCACACACAGTGGAACAGAGCATCTTGTTTTGCTATGTGTGTAGTGACATTGATTGTTCAGATTGCTCAGGAATGGGGGTGATTGTGTACAGATGGCTGAAATCCAACTTTACTTCAGGCTGTGCAGCGTTCAGGACAATTACTGTGAGGAATAACAGATTGAGTGCTCACGTACCATATAACCCATGTCATCAGACTTTCATAACAGATTCTTCATAGTCCTATACTTTGATTGTTCTTGTTATTTGTATACATACTTTTTGTATTTTATACTTGTTTCTTTCAATTGGCAGGGAGAAAGCATTAAGTATCCCTCCCACTTCCCTTACTCCCCCAGTCATTCTTTGCCTATGTAAACTAGGAGGGCAAAGAAAGTGCTCGGAAGAAAATTGGATTTAAGTCCTTTAATGGGTAACATCCCACCTGTCAACCAGTGTAAGCTTACACTGCTTTCCTTTCTACCTCAGGTCACTGTCAGATGTGGATGAAGCTGTCAGACCTGGAAATAATGTGACTTATCCATAGCAGAGACCCTGGAGGTAAGTGCCTTTTTTCCTTCCATTAGGACACTCAGGGGCAGATGGAGAATCTTGAGGGCACTATGATAGGTGGTCTGGGGACATAAAATCTCAGATCCTATATTAGGATCAGTTTGATAAAGAAGCAGATTGTGGCAACTAAACTTAATATAAGGATCAATTTAGTATTGTTGATCTCTTTTTGAACCGGGACATTTCGGGTCTGAGAGGGTTCTTGACTTTTATTAGAATCTTTAATGAGGCTGTTATATTCTTTTTTATTAACCGTTATGGCCGTCACCTCGATCACGACAAGCAGATAGCGCCGTTTTCGCATGCTTCAGGCAATGCAGTGGGCAGACCTCTCTCGATCGTGGCACCACGTGGGCTACCGCACATCCGACTTTATCTTTCTTCTCCGACTGCCATCTGAGGTTTGATCTTATCGCTGGGATCGGCACTGGACCGGGAGGTTGGTGAGTGCTCCAGCCAGAGCAGTGACCTATTGAGGTGCCATTACTAGCTATATTTTTCTTATTAGTAACTAATTTGTCACATTTCTGATTAGGAATCCCTCCCTTACTATGGAGGAAGGTACAGACATGGAGGATACTTCCCCTTCATTATCATTGTCTGACAAGTGTTTTTATTGTGAAGAGGTCCATATTGCCCCCCCTGCACAGTTTTGTTCTACATGTTTAACTTCGGTTTTACAGTCCAAATCAAAAGGGACTAAGCTTCATTCTACCTTTTCTGGGAATATGAACCCCTCAGAGCCCTCTACCCCTCAGGACTCTGTTGTCCAGGACATACCTCAGCTTTCCCTTCAGTTCCCGTCCCAAAAAGTTGAACAGGCAGTGCCCTGTGGCTCAGTTTAGTCCTTACCTGGGGGCATTTTTTACCAGGGAACTTTGCAGCACAACTACAGTCAGCTGTTTCTGCTGCGCTGAATGCCATGCCTGTCTCGGGCAAAAGGAAGAGAAAAACATGTTTCCTCTAATACAGGAATCACTGCTCCTATAGAATCTACGTTGGTCAGTCTATCCCAACTTTCAAAGGATGAGCATACCACAGTAGCCTCTGAGGGTGAGCTTTCTGATTCTGACTCCGCTGTGGAAAAAACAGTGGAACATGAAGAGATAAACTTCAGGTTTAAGCTTGAACATCTTTGTATTTCACTTAAGGAGGTCTTATCGATGAAATCTTAATGTTCCTGAATCAAAACATTCTGAGGAAACTAAGATTCCTAAACTGGACAGGGTTTATGACATTAGACCCAGAGTGCCTGAGGTTTTTCCTGTCCCTGCTCGCATCACAGACATCATTTCTAAGGAATGGGAGAAACCTGGGATTCCATTCTCCCCATCTACTAATTTTAAGAAGATGTTCCCAGTTCCTGACTCCCACTTGGAGTTGTGGAGTTCCATTCCCAAAGTAGATGGAGCTATCTCTACTCTGGCTAAACGTACTACTATTCCGCTTGAGGGTAGTACCTCCTACAGGGACCCTATGGACAGAAAGATGTAGGGGTACTTAAGGAGGATGTTTCTTCTTTTTCAACAGGCTGCTGGCATATCGGAGGTTGCTGGAGCCACCGCTTACTGGTGCGACTCTTTGTCAGAGATGATTCTGGTCGAAACTACGTTAAATGATATCCAGGATCAGATTAGTGCTCT
This sequence comes from Bombina bombina, assembly GCF_027579735.1. Taxonomy (NCBI): domain Eukaryota; kingdom Metazoa; phylum Chordata; class Amphibia; order Anura; family Bombinatoridae; genus Bombina; species Bombina bombina. The sequence goes on from NC_069500.1 coordinate 352,609,116, forward strand.
TAGAATGGCCAATTCCTTTATTTGTAATGCTAACATGCAAATCATTTGTCTGAATGCTAAGTCATCTGGTTTCAAGTTCTATCGCAAAGAGCTCTCTGGTTAAAATTCTGGTCGGCAGATATGGTATCTAAATCTAGACTTCTTTCCTTAGCCTTTAAGGTAAAGTCATTGTTTAATCCAGGTCTGGATTCCATTATTTCCATGGTGACCGGAGGGAAGGGTGCTTTCCTCCTTCAAGATAAAAAAGCTAGATCCAAGGGTCCCCAGTCTTGTAATTTTTGTCCCTTTCATACCTCCAAGAGACAGTGGTCTCTGGCCTCCGCCAAGAAGGTACCTGGAAGCCCAATCAATCTTGGAACAAAAACAAACAGTCCAAGAAGCCCTCCTCCGATAACAAGTCATAAGGAAGGGATGGCTCCCGATACAGGACCGGATCACTTAAGGGGCAGACTATCCTTTTTTCAGGATGCTTGGTTTTGTGACATTCAGGATCCCTGGGTCTTGGATGTAGTCTCCCAGTGGTACAGGACAGGGTTCAAGTCTCGCCCTCCAAGAGACAGATTCCTTCTGTCAAGGCTCTTTTCAAATCCAATGAAGAGGTCAGCATTCTTGAAATATGTAAAAGACCTATTATCTCTGGGAGTGATCATTCCTGTTCCCCCCCCTTAGAACGGGGCCTAGGATTTTATTTAAACCTTTTTATGGTTCCCAAAAAGGGGGAACTTTCCGTCCAATCCTGGACTTAAAGTATCTCAACAAGTTTCTCAAGGTTCAGTCCTTCAACATGGAGACTATAAGATCCATTCTCCCTTTGGTCCAAGAGGGTCAATTCCTGACCACTATCAACCTGAAGGACGCATACCTTCATGTTCCGATCCACAAGGATCATTTTCAGTTTATCCGGTTTGCCTTTCTGGACAAACATTTCCAATTTGTAGCTCTGCCATTTGGTCTAGCCACGGCTCAAAGAATCTTTACGAAGGTACTAGAAGCTCTTCTAGCGGTGGCAAGAATGTGAGGAATCATGTCGGCTCCTTACTTGGACGATATCTTGGTTCACGCTCTATCTTTTCCTTTGGCAAGATCTCACACAGATGCTCTTTTGTGTCTCCTTCGGGTCCACGGGTGAAAGATAAATCTGGGCAAGAGTTCCTTGACCCCCAACACCAGGGTGTGTTTTCTGGGAGCAATAATCGACTTGATCTCCATGCAAATCTTTCTGATGGATCAAAGGTGATCCAAAATCCTCTCTGCCTGTCTTTTTCTTCAGTTCAATGCATGTCCATCAGTAGCGCAATGCATGGAATTAGTTGGTCTCCTTGTGGCTACCATGGATTGCTCGTTTTCATCTGTGACCTCTTCAACTATGTATGCTCAGGCAGTGGAACGGTGATCATTCCGACCTATCCCAAGAGATTGTCCTGGACAGCCATGCGAGAGAATCTCTCTAAGGTGGCTCTGTCAGGACCACCTGCCTCAAGGCACGTGCTTTTTGAGACCATCATGGGAGATTGTGACTACGGATTCCAGCCTTCTTGGCTGGGGTGCAGTTTGGGGTCCATTGAAGGCTCAATGAACCTGGACACTGGAGGAGTCTCATCTTCCCATCAACATTCTGGAATCGAGAGCCATCTTTAATGCTCTGATAGCGTGGCCTCAACTTTGTTCTGTCCGGTTTATCAGATTCCAATCAGACAACATAACGTTTGTGGCTTATATCAATCATCAGGGGGTCTGGCTATGAGGGCGGTCTCTCACATCCTTCAGTGGGCAAAGTCCAACAATTGTCATATTTCAGCCATCCATATCCCAGGAGTGGATAATTGGGAGGCAGTCTCTTCATCAGGAGGTGTTCTCGGAAATAACCCTTAGGTGGGGTGTTCCAGAGATCGATCTAATGGCCTCTCATCAATACCAAACTGCCCAGATATGGGTCAAGATCAAGGGATCCTCAGGCAGTGTTGGTGGACGTGTTAATGGTTCCATGGAGATTCAAGCTTATTTATATGTTTCCCCCACTTGCTCTTCTTTTCTGGGTAATCTCCGGCATAAAGCAGGAGTGGGCCTCTGTAATTATAATTGCTCTAGCGTGGCCTTGCAGGACTTGGTTAGCAGACCTAGTGAAGATGTCCTCCTCTCCTCCTTGGAGGTTACCTCAGAAAGCGGACCTTCTATTTAAAGGCATGTTCCTTTATGAAAATCAAGATTCTCTGAGGCTGACTGCGTAGAGATTGAACGCCTAGTGCTGTCAAAGAGAGGATTTTCTGATAGGGTCATTGATACTCTAATCCAGGTTCAAAAGACTGGTTGGATTTATCACAAGGTGTGGTGCAGCTATCTATCATGGTGCAAGGATCAAGGTATCCCTTGGCACAAGGTGAGAGCTCCTCGAATACTTTTGTTTCTCCAAGAAGGTTTGGAGAAAGGTTTGTCAACTAGCTCTCTCAAAGGACAGATTTATGCCATTTCTGTGTTGTTACACAAGAAGTTAGTCTACCTGTGTTGAAGCCTGTTGCTCCTGTTGGAGGCTTAATCTTGTTCTTCGTGTTCTTTAGTAGGCACCATTTAAGCCTATGCATTCTGTTGAAATAAAAAAATTTCTTGGAAAGTTTAGTTTTTATTGGCTATTTCTTAATCTTGTTCTTTGTGTTCTTCAGCAGGCTCCATTTAAGCCTATGCATTCTGTCGAAATAAAAATTTTGTCTTGGAAAGTTTAGTATTTATTGGCTATTTCTTCTGCTTGCAGAGTTTCTGAGTTATCTGCTTTACCGTGTGATCCTCCTTATCTTGTTTTCCATGCGGATAAGGCCATTTTACATACCAAGATGGGTTTTCTAACTAAGGTTGTCTCTGACTGCAAAATCAATCAGGAGATTGTAGTACCTTCTTTTTGTCCTAGTCCTTCTCAGAAAGAGTGTTTGTTGCACAATCTGGATGTAGTGTGTGCTTTGAAATTCTATCTTTATGCAACCAGGGATTTTAGACAATCTTCTTCCTTTTTTGTTTTGTATGCCGGTAAGCGCAAGGGTAAGAAGGCCACTGCGACTACTCTTTCTTTTTGGCTGAGGAGTATCATTCTTTTGTCTTATGTGCAAGCTGGTAATCGGTCTCCTAAAAGGATTATGGCTCACTCTACCCATGCATTGTCCTCCTCTTGGGCTTTTAAGAACGAAGCTTCTATGGAGCAAATCTGTAAGGCAGCTGCCTGGTCCTCTTTACATACTTTTTCCAAATTTTACAAGTTTGATATTTTTGCCTCAGCTGAGGCTTTCTTTGGGAGAAAGGTTCTTCAAGTGGTGGTGCCTTCAGATTAGGTTCGCCTGCCTTATTTTCCCTCCCTGTTTATTCTTTGTCCTCTCTAGCTTGGGTATTGGATTCTGAAGAGTAATGAATTAATTTGTGGACTGCCATTGAAAAGAAAACAAAATGTATGCTTACCTGATAAATTATTTTCTTTCCTGGGAGGGAGAGTGCACGAACCCTCCCTATTAATTTGAGGGGACGGTTTTCCACTGTTTTCTGGCACCACTATTCCCCTAGTGTTTCTCCTACTTTTCCTTTTTTTCCTCGACTGAATGACTGGGGGAGGAAGGGAAGTAGGAGGGATATTTAATGCTTTGGCTGGGGAGTCTTTGTCTCCTCCTGCTGGCCAGGTGTTGTATTCCCAACAGTAATGAATGAATTTGTGGACTCTCCCTGCAAGGAAAGAAAATAATTTATTAGGTAAGCATAAATTTTGTTTTTTTGCAGTTTTTTAAATAGACCCTGGATAAGTGTGGAGGGTATGTTACAAACAGAAAGAGAAATTACATGGCTAATTTTATAGTACTCATAATTGGGGCTAGATATTTTTACATTTTGTTAGTTCTCATGATCTTTTTTGTCTTAAAAAAATGCAAGATTTGGACAGCAATTTACACAACAAGTATTCATCATACTGACTTAGGCCTAGATTTAGAGTTTGGCGGTAGCTGTGAAAACCAGCGTTAGAGGCTCCTAACGCTGGTTTTAGGCTACCGCCGGTATTTGGAGTCACTCAAAATAGGGTCTAACGCTCACTTTTCAGCCGCGACTTTTCCATACCGCAGATCCCCTTACGCAAATTGCGTATCCTATCTTTTCAATGGGATCTTCCTAACTCCGGTATTTAGAGTCGTTTCTGAAGTGAGCGTTAGAGCTCTACCGACAAAACTCCAGCCGCAGAAAAAAAGCAGGAGTTAAGAGCTTTCTGGGCTAACGCCGGTTCATAAAGCTCTTAACTACTGTACCCTAAAGTACACTAACACCCATAAACTACCTATGTACCCCTAAACTGAGGTCCCCCCACATCGCCGCCACTCAAAAAAATTTTTAACCCCTAATCTGCCGACCGCCACCTACGTTATACTTATGTACCCCTAATCTGCTGCCCCTAACCCCGCCGACCCCTGTATTATATTTATTAACCCCTAACCTGCCCCCCACAACGTCGCCGCCAGCTACTTACAATAATTAACCCCTAATCTGCCGACCGCAAAGCGCCGCCACCTACATTATAGCTATGTACCCCTAATCTGCTGCCCCTAACCCCGCCGACCCCTGTATTATATTTATTAACCCCTAACCTGCCCCCTCAACGTCGCCTCCACCTGCCTACACTGATTAACCCCTAATCTGCCGAGCGGACCGCACCGCTACTATAATAAATGTATTTACTCCTAATCCGCCTCACTAACCCTATCATAAATAGTATTAACCCCTAATCTGCCCTCCCTAACATCGCCGACACCTAACTTCAATTATTAACCCCTAATCTGCCGACCGGAGCTCACCGCTACTATAATAAATGGATTAACCCCTAAAGCTAAATCTAACCCTAACACTAACACCCCCCTAAGTTAAATATAATTTAAATCTAACGAAATTAATTAACTCTTATTAAATAAATTAATCCTATTTAAAGCTAAATACTTACCTGTAAAATAAATCCTAATATAGCTACAATATAAATTATAATTACATTGTAGCTATTTTAGGATTAATATTTATTTTACAGGCAACTTTGTATTTATTTTAACCAGGTACAATAGCTATTAAATAGTTAAGAACTATTTAATAGTTACCTAGTTAAAATAATAACAAAATTACCTGTAAAATAAATCCTAACCTAAGTTCTAATTAAACCTAACACTATACTATCAATAAATTAATTAAATAAAATACCTACAATTACCTACAATAAAACCTAACACTACACTATCAATAAATAAATTAAATACAATTCCTACAAATAACTACAATGAAATAAACTAACTAAAGTACAAAAAATAAAAAAGAACTAAGTTACAAAAAATTAAAAAAATATTTACAAACATTAGAAATAAATTACAACAATTTTAAACTAATTACACCTACTCTAAGCCCCCTAATAAAATAACAAAGACCCCCAAAATAAAAAAATGCCCTACCCTATTCTAAATTAATAAAGTTAAAAGCTCTTTTACCTTACCAGCCCTGAACAGGGCCCTTTGCGGGGCATGCCCCAAGAAATTCAGCTCTTTTGCCTGTAAAAAAAAACATACAATACCCCCCCCAACATTACAACCCACCACCCACATACCCCTAATCTAACCCAAACCCCCCTTAAATAAACCTAACACTAGGCCCCTGAAGATCTTCCTACCTTGTCTTCACCTCACCAGGTATCATCGATCCGTCCTGGCATCCGGTGCTGAAGAGGTCCAGAAGAGGCTCCAAAGTCTTCCTCCTATCCGGCAAGAAGAGGACATCCGGACCGGCAAACATCTTCATCCAAGCGGCATCTTCTATCTTCTTCCATCCGGTGCGGAGCGGGTCCATCCTGAAGCAGCCGACGCAGATCCATCCTCTTCTTCCAGCGTCTCCCGACGAATGACGGTTCCTTTAAGGGACGTCATCCAAGATGGCGTCCCTCGAATTCCGATTGGCTGATAGGATTCTATCAGCCAATCGGAATTAAGGTAGGAATATTCTGATTGGCTGATGGAATCAG